>NW_023640158.1:83549-88549 GCF_015228065.2 Penaeus monodon
AAAAATTATTATATTTTGTGTTTATGATATGTATTATGTAAAATTTATATGTTTTTTAAAATTTATAGTTTTTGTAAAATATAAATTTTTATTACATATATTTTTTATATTAATACATTTTTATAATAACTTTTTAATATAAAATAAAAACATATAATATTACATATGAAAAACATATTATACAATTTTATATATATACATATAATACTATATATACAATATATACATATTATACATATATATACTATATATATAAATATAATATATATTTACATATATATACATATCATTTTAAAACATATATATATACATATATATATATATATATATATACATATATATATACTATATTATATACAATATAAATTTTAATATATATATATATATATATACTATATTTTAAATATATATGTATATATTGTATATATATGTATATATATGAAATATATGTATATATATATAGATAATATGTGTGTATAATATGTGTATATATATATGTATATATGTATATGTATATATATATGTATATATATATATATGTATTGTATATAGTATATATATATATATTTATGTATATAATATATGTATATATATATACAAAATTATATGTATATATATATGTATATATATATGTTTTATATATACATAAAAATTATTTTATATATATATGTATATATATATGTATATATATGTAATATATATATATATGTATATATATATGTATATATATTGTATATATATATATGTATATATATATGTTTATGTATATGTTATGTATATGTATATATTAGTATATAATATGTATATATATATATGTATTCTTTTTAACGGTAGGTTCATGTCTGAGCCGCCGTGGTCACAGCATGATACTTAATTGTAGTTTCATGTTGTGATGCTCTTGGAGTGAGTACGTGGTAGGGTCCCCAGTTTCCTTTCCACGGAGAGTGCCGGTGGTACCTTTTTTAGGTAATCATTCTCTCTTTTTTTATCCGAGCTTGGGAACCAGCACCGACTTGGGCTGGCTGGGCCACCCAGTGGCTAGGTAGGCAATCGAGGTGAAGTTCCTTGCCCAAGGGAACAACGCAGCGGTCGGTGACTCGAACCCTCGAATTCAATTGCCCCTCGTGACAGTCTTGAGTCCGATGCTCTAACCATTCGGCCACCGCGCCCTTGACCATCATGGGGCTTTCCATGATTTTTTTTTAGCAATTTAGTAGCGGTGGTTTGCCATTGCCTTCCGCCCGGTTTTTTATCGGGTCACCATCTCTATTTTCCCGGCACTGACTTGGGCGGCTTGGCCACCCAGTGGCTAGGCAGGGAATCGAGGTGAAGTTCCTGGCCCCAAAGGGGAAAAAACGCGGCGGTCGGTGACTCGAACCCTCGAACTCAGATTACCGTCGTGCAGTCTTGAGTCCGACGCTCTAACCATTTGGCCCACCGCGGCCACACACAACACACACACACACACACACATATATACAATATATATATATATTATATAATATATATAATATATATATATATGTATATATATATATAATAATATGTAATATATGTATATATATATAATATATATGTATATATATATATGTATATTATATATTGATTATTAATTATGTGTAATATATATATAGATATATATGTATATATAGTAATAGTATATAATATGTTATATATATATGTATATATGTATATATATATATGTATATATATGTATATATGTATATATATATGTATATATATGTATATATATATATGTATATATATGTATATATATATTTATGTATATATTTATATATATATGTACATATGTATATATATATATATATATATATATATATATATATATGTATATATGTATATATATATATACTTCATGCCCTCCCCTGCTATTGGGACTCATCAAATCACATCAAGATTGTCAGCTGGAGAATACAGTGGAAATGATCATTAGATTTGTGTGATTCATTCTCATCATGCGAAAACAAATCTGATGACATAAATATTGTAAGGGAAGACCCAATTGTCATAGTTGGAAAATTAACCTTTGGTTCACATGATACCCTGGTTTTGGGACTTTATCTCTAGAAGGTGCATTTCTATAGGTGACAAATACACCATAACAGTATTTTGCAAAATGGGTAATTTCCCAGAACAGCTGATTGTCATAGTCGGAAAATTAACCTTTGAGTTCATATGATACCCTGGTTTTGGGACTTTCTCTAGAAGGTGCATTCCCTACAGATAACAGTATTTTGCAGAATAGGTAATTTCCAAAAGTGGATTATGCTCGAAAACACTACAGCTAAATAGTTGTAACATACTAACTCCTTGCCTAGTATGCAATATCTTCATCACATCTGATCACCAGGCATGGACAGGTTCAAGTGATGCACCTTATGTTTGACATTCAGACCTAACTGAGGTGGAGGTAAACATTGCTTGCAGTATATGTTACTGTACAAGGTATAGGAGGTTTCAGATGTTCATATTGTGCTTATTTATTAATTCTGCTAATTGATTCTGCTATACTTAACTATGAGACATCAGTGGGAGTTCGTCGATAACAAATATCATAGATTACAAGATATGCTTTTGATCTAGAAAATTAGCATAATCTTGTAGGTCTTGTCTGCATTCCAAATTGTAAAATTTTTAATTGATGAACCCCTATTAACCCTTTCCCAATGGGTGGCATGTACATACATACCATGGCATGTACATAAATGCCATGGTGTATGTCTGGCCATGCCATGATTTTTCACAATTACGGCAAAATTTTATTTTTTGCCACCGAAAATGTGTTAAGTAGTTTTTAACACTTTTTCTCATTTTTCCTATACTATGCATTTCATAAAGGCTTCGCGGGCTTCCGAGGTTAGCGTATAAAAAATTACTTTGGTAATCGACTACCTGGCCAGAGATGTTATATAGTATTCACGAAGTGATGATGTAAAACCACGTGAAAATACCAATACATTTTTTTTTTTTTTTTGGGGGGGGGGGGGAATGACTTATATATAAAAACACTGAACATAAGATTATATCTATATATATGGAAGTGATAATATAAACCTGTTGAAACTAAAGTTTGTCTTATAAAATAACTTGAAAAAAATGCTTATTTTATTCAGACTATAGAGCGAATAATGATCAACTATGGAGTCTATATAACAACAAAAATATCCTACAGTCTTGATTTATCAGGAAATGTGGCAAATAGAAACCTTAGAAAATAATACTGAAAATACAACATAGGCTCTTAGTATTATGAAGAATAGGCAAGGGATGCTGGTACTGGGCATGAGCTGTCGCACATGCTAGGGTGACAATATGAGTCCTTGTCACTGAGGCCCGGGCCACTATGAATACTACCTGTTGGGAAAGAGTTAATGTTTTCTTAAAAAAAAAAAAGGAAAATGGTCAGTCAAATTAATGAGTATGCACAATATGAACATTAGGACATTCCCATAACTTCTACAGTAACTTGAGCAGTGTTGATTATTTTTCATTTATGACAATCAGGCCTTCCCAGACAATAATAATAATAGAGTTATTGTTGTGTGATGCCAGTAAATCTAATGGGTTTGTGTTACCATGAGTGATGCATAGAGAGAGAAAAGTGGCCACTGCCATCTTGTAGAGCATAAATGAATCTGCAGCAGCCTTACATTTACTGGGAAATGATGAAAATAGGGCCTGCATAGCACTGCTCTGAGACTAAGTCCCCATCCATGTTTACCTTGCGAGGACCAAAACAAATGTGACGTGTAACTTATTACTGCAATTGCTACGTGGTTGTGAGAATGATTATTTTGTTATTACCATTGTCTGTCTTTCTGAATTCACATATTTAATGAATTCTTTTACTTGTACTTTTATGCGTTTTGGCAATTATTTACACCATTTTATACAATAACCTTTTACTCGTGCGCTTTTTCCCACCGGGAGATTTGACAGGCTGTATAACACCATTTGTTGAGAAACGCCATTGAGAAATGTTTAATTTTGTGTATGTTGTGTCGATTCTGAAACATTTTTAAAGATTGAATAGACATTAGTACTTATCTCAGCCTGATATCTGAGCCCATCAAGTGCCCCAAATGCCAAAAAAGTGATTAGAAACTAAGGTATTCTGTTTATAAATGTAAACAAAGAAAAGTTTGGTGTTTTGTTATATAAAGGTATGAGGTTTTATCCTTGGGGTCCTGCCTAAGGAATATATAGATTGTATTTTCTTAAACCCAGGGGGTCCAAGGGCACAGCCCCGTGTTTAGGCGCATATAATGCCATAAGGAATATATAGACTGTGACTTCTTAAACCCAGGGGGGTCCAGGGGGCATAGCCACCTGACAAAACATATATATTACCATGGGGGTCCAGGGGCTACCTACCCCCTGGCTAGGTTTATATA
Source organism: Penaeus monodon (assembly GCF_015228065.2). NCBI lineage: Eukaryota > Metazoa > Arthropoda > Malacostraca > Decapoda > Penaeidae > Penaeus > Penaeus monodon. The sequence goes on from NW_023640158.1 coordinate 87,965, forward strand.
TTATGGGGCCCGGGAGGCAGAGCCCCCTGACTAGGGAATATGTAAATCGTAGTGTATAAATCCCACAGGGTTTAGGTTAGGTTGGTTTGTTGGTTAGGACGCATTGTATGATTACCATGAGGGATCTGGATTATGTGAAATCCTGTAGAGTTTTACCTAACAATGAGTTTGATTCCCCTTTTTTATTGGCAGGTCAGTCTGTAAACTTGCTTACCTGCGTTCATCAGACAAAGTTTGGCTTGAGTTTTGGAAAAATCTTTTTAACATTTCATAAATCACTTCGATTTCTGCAGGTTCCTATTGACATCCAGTACCATCCATTATCCCCTCCCCCCTTCAACCCCCAGTTCCCTGTGCATCCCCCAAGATTATTGAATAGAGGAAAGATATAAAAAATCTGATTTTGGAACTTAGTCTCTGGAGGGAGTGTCGCTCTCGGTAACAATTACCAATCTAATAATCATTTTCATCACAGTAACAGCAGACAAGCTAAATGTGATAGTCCCAATAGTAAGGGTGTATAAATGATGTGGGTAAAACAGGTTGAAATAAGAATATAGAACAAACTCTTAACCCATCAATGCT
>NW_023640158.1:93549-98669 GCF_015228065.2 Penaeus monodon
GCGTAGGGCTCGGACACTGCTGAGAAGGGACAAGGAACAGTTCATCAGGAATCTTGCTGAGGAGGTCGAAGGCCATTTCTTGGTAAATGACCTTCGCCCTGCTTACCAAGCCCTGAGAAAACTGAACCCTAAGCCCTCCTCACAGATGACTGCAGTCCGATCAGCGGATGGACGGATCATCTCAGATCATGTTGGGGTTCGTGAACGTTGGGCTGAGTATTTTGAACAGTTGTACCAGGTGGACCCTCCAACAGTTAGCTTGGATGCAAGCGATGTTTCAGTGCCTGTGCCGGACCCACCCATCAGCGAGGAACCTCCTACCCTAACAGAGGTTAGGCTGGCGATTTCCAAGCTGAAGAGTGGGAAAGCTGCAGGCATATGTGATATCCCTGCTGAACTGCTAAAGGTTGGGGGTGAACCTATGGCTTGGGGCCTGTATACAATCCTGACTGCCATTTGGCAGTCTGGTACCATTCCCCCTGACCTGCTGAGGGGCGTGGTCATCCCTCTCTGGAAGGGGAAAGGGGATCGTTGGGATTGTAGCAACTACTGTGGCATTACACTGCTCAGCATACCAGGCAAGGTTCTCGCCCACATTCTTCTGAAACGGATCCGCAACCACCTACTGAGGCATCAGAGACCGGAGCAGTCCACCTGGCAAGTCCACAATAGACCGTATACTAGCGCTTCAAGTAATTGTGGAACGCCGTTGTGAGTTTGGTTGTGGGCTGCTCGCAGCCTACATCGACCTCAAGAAGGCATTTGACTCGGTGCATCAGGAATCGCTATGGGAGATCCTGAGGCTCGGGAATGCCGACACAGATTATTGGCCTGATAGCAAGCCTCTATACTGGTACTGAAAGTGCTGTAAAGTGTGGTGGAGGTATGTCAAACTTCTTCCCTGTTAATTCAGGGGTGAGGCAAGGCTGTGTCCTTGCACCAACACTTTTCAACACTTGTATGGACTGGATAATGGGCAGAGCTACTAGCCAAAGTCATTGTGGAGCAACACTAGGCAATATTAACCCATTCGCCCCGGAATTTTTCGCTCGTCGCTCAGCGCCGCTCACGGTAATAGTTGCCAGCCGCGTGGGCCGCCGCAACGGGATTTTTTCTGGAGCGGCGCGGCGGCGCAAAGACCATCATATAATTTTTGCAGGAATCTATCCATAGATTTATTATGAAAGTTGGGTTTTATATAAGGGCAATGTGTAGAAACTGTACTTTTCTCATAGTTTTTTCTAGGCTTCTATTCGCCTTTGTATTGAGGAGATATACTGAATCGCTTCCAAGTTCTCTACACTATCAGATGACATCAACACTTTGATGCTAAAAGTTAGTGTTGTTTTTGCACGAGATGTAAAAGTATGGACTTAGCCGGTTTTTTTTTTTTTTTTTTTTTTTTTTTCAAACTTTCAAATGAAGCAGAGCAGCAAGCCAAATATTTTGATACTCAGAAGTAGTGCATTGTCCATATAAGAGATCACACCATGTTTTTTATCATTTCATTCAACAGAAAAGGAAGAAAAGCAGAAGTGAATGTAGTTTCACTTTGATGTTCAAAAATAGCTTTTGTATTGATATGTGATGTCACACTGTGGAAGTTTAGTTTTTTTTTCTTTAGTACTAGACTTGTAAGAGAGAATATACCTTCATACCTTCCATGGCTGCGATCGTTCTGCTGGAATGAGCCTTTGACTGACCTTTTATTCACATGACTAACCAATCAGATCACGCCATGTGACCTGATGCACCAATCAAAGCAATTACTAGTTTCCAGCCAGTCAGGTCAAGGTACATCATAATCATGCAATCTAGTGTGAACAAATCACATGATTACGATTACAAGTCATAAATAATTACGACAATTACATATGTCATAAATTACATATGTCACATATTTATCAACCAGTCAAATAAGACTAGTAACAGAGCCAAGTATTAGGTTGAAAAAAATAATAAACTGTCAGTCTATGGTCAGTCATCAAGGCAAAAATACGTGCCAAACGTTACGGGGCCCGTAGATGCCATGGCAAGATTACATGCCAAACGTGTTGGCGTCTATTGAGAGCATGGCAAGAATAGATGCCAAACGGGGCGAATGGGTTAAGGTCTCGGACCTTGACTTTGCCGATGATGTTGCCATCCTATCTGAGTCCTTGGAGTCACTTGTGGCGGCACTTGATGCATTTAGCAATGAGGTGAAGCCCTTAGGCCTAGAGGTCTCCTGGACCAAGACCAAGATTCAGGACTTTGGGGGCCTGTTAGGGGAACCCGTTCAGTCGATCCATGCTTGCGGCGAGGACGTTGAAGTCACAGAAAGTTTTACATACCTTGGTAGCGTCGTCCATATCTCTGGGTTGTCAGACCAGGAAGTCAGTAGACGGATTGGTCTGGCAACAGGAGCCATGAACTCGATCAACAAGAGCGTTTGAAGATGTCGGTACCTATGCAGAAGGACCAAGCTGCGTGTCTTCAAGGCCTTGATACTGCCAGTTTTGCTCTATGGAAGCGAAACCTGGACGTTATCCAGTGTCTTGGAGTCTCGCCTTGATGCCTTCTGTAACAAGTCCCTTCGCCAGATCATGGGGTACAGTTGGCAGGACCAGGTGTCCAACCGGCGGTTGCACCGTGAAACTGGCATGGGACCTGTTACTTGCATAATCCGGGATCGCCAACTCAGGCTATATGGCCACCTAGCTCGCTTCCCTATGGACGACCCTGCCCATCAGGTTGTCTCCCTGCGAGACAACCCTGGGTGGAGGAGACCTGTGGGACGTCCTAGGAGATCATGGCTTGGGCAGCTCGACGAGACCTGTCGCGAGGAATTAGAGATGGGCCGTGTGCCTGCCTGGAGACTCGCCTCGAGGGATCCTCGTGGCTGGAAGCGAAGGGTGGATGCGGCCATGCGCCCCCGTCGGCGTTAGCCCCTTGATGATGATGATGATGATACATATATATAATATATATATATATATATATATATATATATATATATATAAATATATATATAAGTATACATATATAAGTATGCATATATATATATATATATATATATATATATTAATATAGTATATATATATTATAAATATTAATATATAGTATATATGATATATATATTATATATATATATATATATATATATATTATATCTATATATGTATATATATATATAGATTATATATATAAACACACACACATTTATATATACACATATATATATTTATATACATCTCTATATGTATATATTTATATGTATAAATATCAAAACCTAAATATGCATATATAATATATATTTATTTATAAATAATATATAATATATATATATATATATATATATATATATATATATACATTAATATATATTTATATATTTTTTGTAATCAGTTTTCTGTAATACAACAAGTCATGGGTTTAAGAAAAATAAGAGTAGATAAATGTTTTTGTATCAAAAAATTACTCATAAAAGAAATTATTGGAACTAGGAATGATTGTTGTGACTGATGTCATGAATGCCAGTCACATGGTATAGAGCATTCTTACTCATGGACAGTGAAGGTATGCCAAAAAGTATTTATTTGGAAATGCAATCAGTTCCTTTAGATCACTGTTTTATTTCTTTATTATGTAAAACTATAACTGATACTACAGTCTGAATAGCTTTTTTAGTCCATTTAGAATTACAAATCTGTTATGGAAATTTCAGTTAATTTGTGAGTAGCTAATAAGATTACCTGAGAATTAAAAAAAAAAAAAACTAAACGTAACAGTATAAACGTGGTCACTTGAATGCTGCTCCTCAGTTCTCAGTACCTCACAGTTTCTTCCCCACCTCCTTGTTACTGTCTTACCCCTCCTGCAGTTCTCATGTCTCTCCTCATGTGCACACTGGCTCTTCTTGGGTCTTCTTTAGCTTCCTTACAATCCCTATTTAGTAATATGTTGACTCCTCAAAGGTCTCTCAGGACCAAGAGATTTACCTTTAAATTTACCTTAGTAATATTTAACAAGTTAATCCCTTGGATCCAGATGCTTCACTGCCTGCACATGGCCTAAACTACCTGCAGTGTGTGGCTTGTAGGCCAGACACGCATGGACATTTGTGTGTGGTGATGACACACTCCAGGCCTCCCCTTTGCAATATTATTTTGTCTTTTCTACATAAACGTTTTTTTTTTTTTTTTTTATTATTATTTTCCAATTTCTATGATCTGAGATGGTAATTAGACAGTTTTCCTGTTAATTATCTTTTGTCATTTCCAATTTTCTGTAATACAACTTGTACGGCTAGTCACTGTAGGAAGGAATAGGATCCTGAGTGTGGAAATGGAGGAATGAGGAAAGAGAGAGAGGGGGAGAAAGAATGAGGAAAAAAGAGAGAGGGAGAGAGAGAATGAGGAAAAAAGAGAGAAAGGGAGAGAGAGAATGAGAAAAAAAGAGAGAGGGAAAGAGAGAATGAGGAAAAAAGAGAGAGGGAGAGAGAGAATAAGGAAAAAAGAGAGAGGGAGAGAGAATGAGGAAAAAAGAGAGAGGGAGAGAGAGAATAAGGAAAAAAGAGAGAGGGAGAGAGAATGAGGAAAAAAGAGAGGGAGAGAGAATGAGGAAAAAAGAGAGAGGGAGAGAGAATGAGGAAAAAAGAGAGAGGGAGAGAGAATGAGGAAAAAAAAGGGGGAAGGGAGGAAAAAGAAGGGAGGAAAAAAAAGGAGAGGGAGAGAGAATGAGGAAAAGAGAGAGGGAGAGAGAGAATAAGGAAAAAAGAGAGAGGGAGAGAGAGGATGAGGAAAAAAGAGAGAGGGAGAGAGAGAATGAGGAAAAAAGAGAGAGGGAGAGAGAGAATGAGGAAAAAAGAGAGAGGGAGAGAGAGAAGAGAGAAAAAAGAGAGAGGGAGAGAGAGAAGAGGAAAAGAGAGGGGAGAGAGAGAATAGGAAAAAGAGAGGGGAGGAGAATGAGGAAAAAGAGAGAGGGTAGGTAAAGAGGAAGGGATAGAAAAAAGAGGGGAGGAAAAAAGAGAGAGGGAAAAAGAGAGAATAGGAAAAAGAAGAGGGTAGGATGAAAAAGAGAGGGAGAAAAAAGAGAGAGGTAGGTAAAAAGAGAGAGAGGTAGGTAAAAAGAGAGAGAGG
>NW_023640158.1:101269-103769 GCF_015228065.2 Penaeus monodon
AAAATATTCATGGAAAACTTTGTGTATGTCAACCAGATTACAGTAAAATAAGTATATGGAGTAGGTTACCTTGACGAAAACTAAAGACACTTTTCATCTACGGCAAAAAGTGTGCAAATCGAAAATAAGGGAGATACAGGACAGATAAGAGAGAAGATCGACCCCTCATTTTCTAAGTCCTCTTTCATTTTACTTCGCAAGAATCAAAACAAATGTGACACGTAACTCATTATTGCGATCTACCAAGTAGTCCTTGTGAGAACAAATATTTTGTAATTTTCAGCGTCTGTTTTCTCCAATTCATGTTTGTAATGGGTTCTTTTACTTTTATTATACTTCATTTTCCTGTTTTGGTAATTATTTATGCTATTCTGTGAAATAAGCTTGTGCGCATGCACATTTTGCCACAGGGAGATTTGACAGCCAGTGACGCCATTACATCGAGAAACTCCAGTGAAAAATGTTTCATTTTAAGTGGTGTCTATTCCGGGTCAATTATAAAGCCATTTTGTGGATATACAGGACATTCAGACATTAGTCTCTATCGCAGCATGATATTTGAACCCATCCAATGCCGCAAATGCCGAAAAAAGTGATTAGAAATGAAGCAATTGTGACCACAGATGGAAGTGAAGAAACGTTTGGTGTTTCATGATATAAAGGTATGTGGTTTTACCCTGAGGGTCCAGGCGGCGTAGCTCCCTGGCCAGGCATATATATTACCACGGGGGTCCAGGGGGCGTAACCCCTGGCTAGGGAATATATAGATCGTAGTGTATAAATCCCACAGGATTAAGATTAGGTTGGTTTATTGGTTAGGATGCAATGTACGATTACCACAGGGGATCTGGATTACGTGAAATCCTGTAGATTTTTACCGAACGATGGGTTTGGTTCCTGTAGAGTTTTCAAAAGTTGGTGCGTCAATACGTAGACTTTGAAAGATGGCGGCAATGTTCATAGAACTTCTTTAACCTATTTTAAGCATTTTTTGTGCTTGTTTTACACACTTCTGTTCTCTTTTCTTCTTATTTCAGCCTGTTTTACCCAACAATTTCCCTGATCTACTTCATGCCCTCCGCTGCTATCGTGACTTATCAAATCGCATCAAGATTGTCGGCTGGAAAATGCAACGGAAATGACCATCAGATTCATTCTCATCACACAAAAACAAATCAGAGAAAGTTTGTTTTCTGTAAATTGTCATGAAGTGATAAATATGGGGAGGTATGGGGAGGCTTCCCCCCCCCTGTCCAGGCAAAAGATAAAAGGTAGGAGATATTGGATTTGAATTTTGGTTTGCAAGAAACCCTGGTTTTGAGACTTTTTTTGGCTATCAATTACAAATACGAACTCATCTTGTTCTTTACTTGTGATATATCCATTTTTTTTTCTGAAGTATAATTAGCAGATTCCCACTTACCTAATTGCCAATAGACATTGCATTATTTTACAAAATATATAGTTACTTTGTTGCAAATTACAGTTTTGAATAGTGGAATAATCAGAAGGGTGCAGCTGGTTTGGGAGCACTCAAAATTCTAACAAGCAATTTACAACAAAATCAGGAACCAGTCTATGACCCATATTGCTCATTAGTTCTGATATATGCATAAATAATGTTTTTGTTTTGTTTTTACGTATAACTAGCAATTTCCCACATATCTTCACATCCTCCCTTGCTGTACCAGTTACTGGTTTCTGTGTTACTTTTAAACCAATATGTCTAGTTAGTAGATGACACAGGGAATATTCATATCATAGTTGTTGTTGTTGTTTTTTTATTCACTCCTATCCAAAAAGGGTGTACAAAGCTCACAGAGCCTTTGAGACCTCAACCGATGTTGTTCCTATTTATAGGTCAACACCTTTTTAATGGCAGGCAAAAGCCATTGTAGCTTTGGAAACAGTATACAGCTTCTTTGATAATACACACTGTTGCCTCTTTGACAAATTTGTCAGTGGCACGGAATAAGGGCTTTGACCTCCTCCACGCCAGCTTCCTCACAATGTGAAGAACTTGGCCACATGATTTGCGAGACCCAGAACGCCATGTGCCGCCATGGAGTCTTTGAAACGAAATCGCGACTCATGGGCAGATCCCAAGTGAGGCGCAGCAACACGAACTGTGAGTTAGCTCCGCCAAAATCAGAATCGGAGAGCCTCTCTCCGAAGAATTCCGAGAAACGCGAGGGCTCAGTCAAGCAGCTGTTACCTTCCTCCATGAAGTGTCGCCTTTAGCCGGCCCCTGCCCCGTGCCCAAAGATAACCCGCTAAACCTTGGTTTACCTGGCGCCGCTGGCTGGGTGTGTCCTGCGTTGTCCTTCATAAAACTTGGGACGAACTCTGGGGCATTCACGTTGGGAATGAAGACCGGGGCGTTAACGTTGAGGGTTGTGGTCACGGCCGAGCTCGCCGCCTCCACGTTGTCGCCGTTGTCATCTGCCGCCGCCTCCCAGCACTCTGCTGTTCCGCTGTCCGTCTCCGACATTTTGTTATA
>NW_023640158.1:108769-133769 GCF_015228065.2 Penaeus monodon
AAATTTTGATTTTTGGAATGTTCTATCTTTTAAAAAAATATTTATCCAATTTAATAAATTTCCTTTTATTCCTAGGTTAGCCATTTTTATTATTAGTTCATCATGATTTACTGTATCAAATGCCTTTTCTAAGTGTATGCATACAATTAGAGCATATGTCTTATATTTGATAACATTATTTATGGGTCTTTCTATCAATTTTTGGTACATCCATTGTTGTGTAATTTGGTCTAGAACCTTTTATATCTGTGTTTAGTTTATTGTTTGCCTCAAGCCACCAGATTAACTTTTTTGTTACGATTTTTTCAAATATTTTCCCTAGACAGTTTATTTGACTGATGAATCTGTATGAATTTGATTCTGATGGATTTTTTTCTTGATATTTGTATAGGATTTATTATTGCATTTTTAAAATCCTGTGGGTATTCTCCATTGGTCCAATGAGAATTTGTTTGTTTTAAGGGGGGAAAATTTTGGTAAAATTCATAGCAGTTCTTCCCTTTCAGTATCTGTTAGCATTATTTTTGTGTTTTTGTTTGCTATTTTTTTTGTATTCTTCTTTGAATATTTCTAATTTCTTTTGTATTTCAGTGACTGGTTGGTCATTGTCAATTAAAGGGTAATTATTTTGTGTTATCTTTCCTGTTAACTTTTTAATAAAATTCCAAATTTTATGTTGGAGTGTTAAAATCTGTTGAAATGCAGAAATTTTCCCAGGACTCTCTTTTTCTTTCTCTGTGTTTTGTTTAGCTTCAGCTAATATTTTTATACTCTAGATTTTCATTATTTGGCCTTTTTTCCATTTATTATAGGCTTTATTTCTTTTTTCCTATGAGTTCTTTGCATTTTGCATTCCACCATGGTTTATTGGATTTGAATTTATCATCATATTCTTCAAATTTGAAATGTTTTTTTCCTGTTTTATTTTTTTTATAAGACCTATACCTTGAGTAAGGCCGCGGTGGCCGAATGGTTAGAGTATCGGACTCAAAACTGTCACGACGGCAATCTGAGTTCAAGGGTTCGAGTCACCGGCCGGCGCGTTGTTCCCTTGGGCAAGGAACTTCACCTCGATTGCCTACCTAGCCATTGTGCGGGCAAGCCAGCCCAAGTCAGTGCTGGTCCCAAGCCCGGATAAATAGAGAGAATGATTACCTAAAAGGGTAACACCGGCACTCTCCGTGGAAAGGAACTGGGGACCCTACCACGTACTCACTCCAAGAGCATCACAACATGAAAAAACTAAGTATCATGCTGTAACCACGGCGGCTCAGACATGAACCTACCGTTAAAAGAAGAAGAATACCTTGAGTGAATTTGTATTTTTTGTTTCTGTATTTATTAGTTCTTCTTTTATATTTTACTACTGTACTACTTCATTACTAAACTTTTTTTTTCATTATTATTCCTTTCTTTTCATTTAATTGGAGGATTTTTGTATGGTGTTATCTCTTACTATTGTTGGTGAGTGTTCATTTGTTTGAATATGTATCAATTTCTAAGTGACTTAGAGTAGAAGAAGCTAGAATTAGGTCAAATGTTGACTCCTTTGCATTTCTAGGGCCTATAATGGTGGTCTGGCTGGGGAAAGTTAACAATATAATATTATTTTCTGCCATTACCTTAAATAAAATTTTATTTGTTTTGTTTTTGTGTTTTTAGGTTCATATTAGGATTCCACCTTGAGTGACGTGCATTGAAATCTCCAATTATTGATTTTAGGTCATTTATTTGTTCTGTATAATATTCTATATCTTTTGACTTAGGTTATTTCATGGATTATAAATCAGTAGAATATTAATCCACTTGTTTTTGTTACTAATATTTATTCCCATAGTTTTGATTTTATTCTTTAATCTATCCTTTAGATTTATTTGTTTATATTGTATATTATCTTTTATGCAAATTGGTAGTACTTTTCCTATTTGTTCTGATCTGTCATATCTTATGATTTTATAATTTTGTAAGTTGAACATGTGTCTTTATTTTTCAACCAAGTTTCACATAATGCAAGTATGTCTGGTTGTTCTTTGTTTATCATATGATTTAAATCTGTGTTTTTATTAAGAAATGATCATGCATTCCATTAAATAATCTTATTCATAGCATATTGTTGTGATTTTTTTAAATATTGGGATTATTTCTTTTATTGGTTTGGCTATTGCTTCTGTAATTGTTTTTTTCTGAGTTTATATTGTTTGTGATATATATTATTGTTGTTATTGTATTCTTTATTATTTCTGTCCCTGAGGGATGTGGTTATCCCTCTCTGGAAGGGGAAAGGGGATCAGTGGGATTGCAGCAATCACCGAGGCATTACACTGCTCATTGTACCAGACAAGGTTCTCGCTCACCTCCTTCTGAGACATATCAGAGACCACCTGCTGAGGCACCCGCGGCCAGAGCAATCTAGATTCACTCCTGTTAAGTCCATAGTAGACTATATCCTGGTGCTTTGAGTCATTACAGAGTGCCGACATGAGTTTGGGCGTAGGCTGCTTGCAGATTACATTGACTGCAAGAAGGCATTTGATACGGTGCATCACGAATTCCTTTGAAGATCCTGCAACTGAGAGGAATTCCAACAAGGACTATTGGATTAATAGCAAGCCAGTTTATCAGTACTGAAAATGCTGTACAGTGTGGTGTGGGCCTGTTGAGCTTTTTCCCTTTTAGTTAAGAACTGAGGCAAGGCTGTTTTCTTGCACTAACACTTTTCAACACTTGCATGGATTGGATACTGGGTAAAGCTACTGTCCCAAGTCAGTGTGGGGCAACTCTGGGTAATATCAAGATTACCAACCTTAACTTCGCTAACGATGTAACTGTTCTATCTGAGCCCCTGGAAAACTTAGTGGTGGCTCTTGATGCATTTAGCAATGAAGTGAAGCCTCTCTGGTTAGAGGTCTCCTGGAACAAGACTAAGATCCAGGACTTCAGGGGCCTGCTAGGAGATCCTGTTCAGTTAGTACATGCTTGCAGTGAGGACATTGAGGTCACAGAAAGCTTTATATACCTTGGTAGTGCTGTTCATGACCCTGGGCTGTCAGACCAGGAAGTCAGTAAACAGATTGGCCTAGAAGCAGGGGTCATGAAATCTCTCGACAAGAGTATTTGGAGATGCTGGTACCTGTGCAGAAGGACCAAGCTATGTGTCTTCAAGGACCTGATACTGCCAGTTTTACTCTACGGTAGTGAAACCTGGACGCTATCTTCTGCCTTGGAATCTTGTCTTGATGACTTTTGTAGCAGGTCCTTGTGCCAAATCATGGGATTGTGGGATCATGTGCCCAACTACCAGTTACACCATGAGACTGGTACAGGACCTATTACTTGCACAATCCATGATCGCCAACTCAGGCTATACAGTCACCTGGCTCATTTTCCACAGGATGATCTTGCCCAGCAGGTTGTCTCTGTTCGAGACAACCCTGGCTGGAGGAGGCCTGTGGGTTGACCTAGGAAGTCATGGCTAGGGCAGATTGATCAAACCTGTTGTGAAGAGCTAGAAATGCCTGGCAGCTCTGCATGAGGGACCCTTGTAGATGGAAATGAAGTGTGGATGCGACTATGTACCCCTGTCAGCATTAGCTCCCCAGTGATGTGAGGGTAATGAGAAATTTTCTTTTTATTTAATTTTGAATTTCTCTCTGTGATGCTTTATCTTTTATTGGGGTTGGAAGTGTCCAAGCTATTGGGGAGTATTCAACATATATTTTTGTTTACTGTTATCTTTCCTGATATCTTTCCTGATAACATTCTGAGTAGATTCATTATTTTTTGGGGGGTTCCTTTTTTTGGTGTGCAAAATATTTCTATCTGGTTATTATTTAAGTCTGGTATTTTTTCTTTTGCTGGTGGTCTTTGCCTTGTTGTTAGGATCTGGTTGGCTTATGGTTTGGACATATGTCTGGGTCGTGTTGGTTTCTGTTGGTTGAGTGTGTGAGGGTAGTTTCATTGTTTCTGTGTATTATGTTGTGATTTAATGTTCAGGTTTGTGTATGGTTTATGTTGGAATTGTTGTGGTTTTGTGTGGTTTATGTTGGAATTTTTGTGGTTTTGTTTGGAGAGAGCTTTCAAATCATGAACCATTTCTTTATGTCTTAAGTTATTGGGTGTTGTGCTCTGAGTGTTTATTTGTTGTGTCTTTTGTGTATTTTACCAAGTTTTTGTGATTGGAAGATGGTTCTAATGGCAGCAGGGGTTATTTGTGCAATGTTTGTAATCATGGTTAAATTGACTGCACTTACTATATCTGGTATTGTCCTTGACTAAATAATGACTGCAAAACCTGGTAGTATGATCCATACAGGACCAAAGTCTTTACACCATTTACTAGATATATCTCCCAATCTGAATGAATGTTTTTGAAACATTTAGAATGCAACATTGATTCATACTTATAACAAGAATTCATATATTTTGGAATTTGCCCCATGCCGACAGGAGTTTCACCAATTATAGTGTGTATATAAATGCTGTGCCTACTGCCAGTATAGTCTGTATTGTATTTACACAAAGATAGCTCCACAAGTATTTATTTACCAAGGAGTCAATCGCTAGTCCTACCTTTCTCACCTGTTTACCCTTATGCTTGATTTTCAGAAGTATATATATTTTTCCTTTATATTAAGAAAATAAAACTTTTTCATGGAGACTCATGGAAAGGAGAAATCAGGTGGGGTCATGGTGCATTCTGATTGATCCCTGACTGTCTGAGCAGTTTTGAAGACATATGCATGTAAACAAAACAAAACTACTATGAACATATTCCAGTGGCAATGGGATAATATGCATACTGCCCCTCAGTATGAAATACAACAGGGAAATTGTGGGGTAAAATGTAAGGGAAATCGACTAGTACACTCAGAGATATATGTGCATTGTCAGCTAATCTCGTAAAGCATGGGCTGTGCTCCCTAAGTTAGGCCCCATAGCCTGCAAACAAACTTCCTCCATCTATATGAAATGTCCAGAGGTAAAGGGGCAACACTGCCAAATATGCCATTTTTAGTTAAGTATACCATGCAGTAGGCAGACTTGTTTTCTCTGACTCCCAAATACAGTGGAAGCTATTCTGACTTATCCCCCTATTTCCTTGCTTGTTATTAATGTGGTGGGGAAGGGGGGGGGAGGCTTAGGAGACAGAGACTGGGGCCCAATGTAGGGGATCACTCCTACCTTGGACTCAGCTCTTGCCTCAACTAATTTTCTCCCCCTTTCATTTTCCTTCTCTTTTTCATCCCTTTTTCTATCTACTTCCAAGGGTGTGAGAGCCATGCTGAACGGCCTCAGAAGCCATAGCCATTTCTGTGAAAGCAAGCTTGGTGGCGTTGAGCATCTCTGGCCTCAGGCAACGGAAACAAGAAGGGACTGGGAGTCCTGTTGTCTTGATGTTGTGGTACACTCCGTGTTTTGCTGCTGCTCTTGGGTTGGTGTGGCGGAGCTCTGGCTTGAAGACTGAAGGGAAATCGCTGAGCATGTCCCTGTAGGCATCTCCGGTGAGGCAGCACATGTTGATGTCAGGAGGACCTTGAATAGAGACTGTGTTGACCAGGAGTAGAGTGAAAGTCTCGTGTTGATGAGCCGGGTCTTCTCATATCAACCAGCAGGTTGTGGTGTGAGAGGAAGTCATCTCCAAGTAGTGCCGGGTCACAGCGATGAGGAAACTCCATGGGTAAGTGCACCCGGCGAGGCGTATGGGGATTTCTCTGGAACCGTAGGAGTTGATTGCAATTCCTATGTTGGCAACAAGCCTCTGTGGGTCGTTGTTGGCAGCTCATCTGTTGGACTGCATAGTGGGAAAATGGAGAGGAAGGCTCCGGGAAAGTGCTTTCCAGTTCTCTTGTCTTGGAAGTGGAAATTGGTCGACTGTGTTGATCATGGTTGTGACTGCGTTGCTTAGTGGCCACCTTCTGTTTTTTTTTGATGCCCTCGTGGCCTCCACCTACATCTGTTGAGACAATTATAGGCTACACTCCTGTACCGCTTGTGATAGGAGCAAATGCCTTCTGGGGAATGGGGTGAAAGGCCTCCTGATGGTGTTGGACCCTCAGACAGTTGCTGCGTTGATGTTAGTACTAGTTGGTGGGAAAACAGGAGCTGTTGGTTGTGGGCAGGCTTGCCGATGTGCTTCCATCAGTGCATTGGCTCTGGTGAGGAGAACATCAATGGTCATCTCGTCCAAGTCGTGGAGCTTCTCCTTGATGTTGCCAGGGAGAGAGCAGAGCCAAATATCTTTGGTAAGATCCACTTTGTGAAACTTACCTTGTGTATCTTTGTTGGGGAGGTAGCATAGGCTGGTGATTTCTTGCCAGACTTGTTTTTGAGTACGATCTCCATGTGATGTGTTGGGGAAGTTGAGGATTTGTCGTGCCCTCACAGACGGAGAAAGCGAAAACTCCTGCAACAGTTTCTCCTTTAGCCTGTCGTATTCATTGTCGTCCTGCTGGCTGTTTAAACAGTGGAAAACCTCCTCAGGCAAGACGGCTACGACTTGGTCTGCTTTGGTGGTTGCCTTAACAATATTCTTGAGCCTGAACTGGGTTATGTCTCCCTGAAACCAGGTGAGGGCTTCGTTTGGAGAAAAAAGTGGGAAGTGGATGGAGGCGGCATTCACTTCAGTGAAAAGGGTAGCTGCGTCGGTGTTCATGTCATTCAGGGCCACCAATGTTGGAGAGGCCTAGGTTGGCTTAATGAGGAGCCAAGGCCTTAAGTGGAAGGAGAGTGAGACTCAGAGGTGCAGAGTAGTCTGTCTAATTTTTGGCGAGCACACTGTGTAAATGCAATATGGGAGATGTAAGGTCAGCGGCTGAGTACGCTGATTGGTTGAATGGCTGCATCCCACTCTCCCGCGTCGTGGCGAATCAATGCTGACCCCACTGACAGCATCCCACCACAGGTGTGGAGGTAATTATACCAAGCAAGGCTGCGCCGATGCTGAGTGAGATGATTGTGGTGGATGACTTGGTGCAGAGGGAAACCATGCCGAGCAAGGCTGCGCTGGTGCTGATTGAAGTGATTGTGGCATCCGCCACAATTTCAGGCTCACCATGGACAAAAATTTTTTTTTTTTTTTTTTTTTTTTTTCTGTAGCAGCATGACCCTGCAACCTGAAGCTCAGCATACTTGCCAGGTTGGGTCACGTTGGGTCTTCGCTCATTGAAGTGTGGGCTCCCCTTGTTCATTGCAGATTTACACAGTACACGTGTATTTAAGCCACAGAATCTGGAACTGAGAACAGCATTCCCCAATCCTCTAGCTGACCACAACACAAGCAGCAGCATAAGGACTGCCCAGTCCTTCGCCAACTGGGGAGTCTACTGGCTCCCCCGTTGATCTCCACTTCACCTACAGTACCCAGCCATACAGTGGAGGGAGAGTTACTTTAACAGCATGACCCCGCAAACTGAAGCTCAGCATACTTGCTAGGTTGGGTCACATCAGGTCCTCGCTCATTGGACTGTGGGTTCCCTAATGTCTTACATAGCACACATACATTTCAGTCGCAGAATCCTGAACCGAGATCAGCATTCCCTGATCCTCTGGCAGACCACGACAGCAGCAGCAATCAGGACTGTCCGGTCCTTTGCCAACTGGGGAGCCTACCCATTGATCTCCACTTCACTTACAGCATCCAGCCATACCAACGGGAACTCAAACCCACACAATTGCTCTCTAAAGAGATACAGACCTCAATGTATGCTGTCAACTCTATCCACTCTGAATCATCCACCCCTTCTTCTCTCCCAACATCCTCTACTCCATCTCCTATTGTAGTCTTCATTGTATGCCCCCACCTCCCTTATTACTACTCTTCATCCTTATTGTTTTTCTCGTACTACCTCTCTCCATACCATCCCATTTTCTTCCCGCCCTCATCCTTCTACTACTTCCACCTCTGCAAACCTTTTTTGGCCCAGCCAAGTGGGATCTATTCTTTTGATTCCCCCTACAACCCCCTACAGCCCACAGTTACATAAGAGTCCCAAGCTCATGCACTATCTACCATGACTGACCTCACTGGCAAACCTATTCCTGCCCAACCTCTCTTAACATTTTTACCAGGGCTGTTTCTGTCTCCCCAACTGATTGTCTTGTCTATGATAAGGATTGGTCAGACTGTGAAAATGGCTTGCTCACATACCTCGTCGACTATGATGCAGTAGCAGTCCAGTGCTACACTATTCCTCCCAGAGCCCAATGAAGTCCTACACCAATATTGCCAAGATTAGCTTCCGTAGACATGACCTCCTCCATGGTGTTGATAATGGAGTGTCCTTCTCCACAGCCCACTGCCCTCTATGTAACCAACCTGGTCATGACTGTCATTCAAATTGCTCAGCCATGCATATATTCTGTATAATTACCAATATTTAATAACGTGTTTTTATAACTACATGTTATACATGTATATTTATGGTAAATTGTTCCCTTTTCATTTATGTGATATATATGTATTTGATACAAGACCGTGAAATATTTATATCCTGGTGTGTAGAATCAAGTGGTTTGAGTTTAAATAAACAAAATTTGTATTGTTGAAAATTGGAAATTATGTAGTGTCTGCAGTTGTGAGGTAAACAAGGTGAAGGTTTGCAGTTTTAACTCTTTTAGTGATACAAACACCATTCAAAGTCAGTAGCATAATTCCTTTATAAAATACAAAATATTCACAGGATTGTAACATGGCTGTGCAAGGACAAAGGCCTTGCTGTAAGGAACATTATTACATCTTATCAAAAAAATGTATTAATATATTTGAAAATATATTAGAAAAACTTACATAAAGAAAAAGTAGTACAATTACAGCTTTATTTCTTTAAGATTTGGCAATTTATATACTGCCCCCTGTTTTTGTTTTTGTGAATTGTGTTACATACAGGTGGCTCCACATGTGCTCAGATACCAAGGAGTGTATCATTAGGCCCTAGTGACTGCTCATGATTTGCGCATTCCTTGAAATTGCAAGATTTTTTTTGATTTTTTTCTAATACTATTGATATTCATACTGTTATTGTTCTTATTGATATTATAATTAATAAAGTGTTATTAAAATTTTGGTAACATTAAAGACAATGAAATAATACAAAAGAAGCAGAGGTCGAAAGTGAGTTATAACCATTTTCGAATCCCCCCCCCAATCCCTTGCCCGTTGTTGTCGTGGGGGGGCTTAGGAGGCGGAGACTGGGACCCAATGATGGGGAACTCCCCAACCTTGGGACTCAGCCCTCGACTCAACTAATTTTGCATGGTCTTTATTTTCCTTCCCACCTTTCGTTTCTGTCCCTTCACCAAACCCTTCTACTATCCACCTCCTAAGGTGTGAGAGCCGTGCTGAAAGGATGAAAGGCTGACTTTGTGCCAGTCCTGAACGGCCCTGATTTAGTTATCTAGCCCTTACCCCTCAAGGGGACCCTGAGGGGTGGACTGTTTTTTATCCCCAACATAATCCAGGCTTACCATGGCCAGTAATGAAAACTTATCTCCACTATTAGGGGCAATGAGGCTTGCCCCTTTATCAAATAGCCCCAAAGATGTAAACCCACCCGATTCCCTGACCCCAGGCTCTCCTTTGACCACGGCTCCGAACACTGTAATAACTACCCCCTCATCAATACCTACTAGTACAGTAGCCAACAATCAACCCTTAAGGAATATTTCCACTCTCCCAGCAAGCTCAACTTCAACACCTCTACCTCCACAACCTCCAACATCAACCACCCCATCCTCCCTTATTAATACCTTACAGCCTTATTGCCCACCTCCCCATAACACTACCTCCCTCAACACTACTCCATCTTCGTCATGCCCCCGCCCTTCGACCACCCCTATCTCAACAACAATGGGACCGACCCCAAAATTTTGAATACCCTCTTCAGCACAGCCAAATGGGACCGATTTTTCGTGATCCCTCCCACAGCTCCCTACTCTGACAACACCCTTCTCTTCCAACAATGTCTCCAAAAACAAGTAGGTAAAGTCTCTTTCCGTAGCCGACCCGACCGCTCCCGTCTTGTCACAGTAACATCCGAAAACCAAGCTATAGTATTAACAAAACTAACAGACCTATATGGTAACCCATCCTTGCAGAACCCCATCCAACCCTCAATACTTGCACCGGAACAGTTTCAATCTCCCCAGCAAATTGCCCAATCTATGACAAAGATTGGTCACATTGTGGAGAAGATCTACTTGCCTGTCTCACAGACTATGATGCAACATCAGTGCAATGCTACTCCATTCCCCCCAGAGGTCATCGAAAGAAACCTACTAACATAGCCAAAATTACCTTCCGTAGACATGACCTTCCCTTTAACGTCTACATAGGAGGAGAATCCCTCCCTGTTCGTCCATACCAACCTCCTCCACGTCAGTGCCAAAACTGTTGGCGTCTAGGACACCCAGCCAAACATTGCCGTTCCACAGCCAGATGCCCACTATGTGCCCAACCTGGCCATACCCGATCTAACTGCCCTGCACAATCACGCACATGTGCCAACTGTGGCGGCCCCCATAATGTATTTTATAGGGGCTGTCCCACCTACAAATTTGAGTCTGAGGTAGCAACTCTCAGATTCAAACTTGGACTCACACTACTGAAGCCAGACAAGAAGCACGTCGACGTGGTTTCTCTCTTACTCCTTACTCCAGTAATACTGCTCACTCTACCAATTCTCCTAAACCCACCCCCCCTCTTCTACCTCCTACCTTCCCCAGTCAAACTCTTTTGCCATCCTAAATCCAGACACTCCAATCTCTACTACAGATACTTCAATCACCACTACAACCCCAACACCTTCCCCTCTCCCTCCTCGCACAGCCGGTAACAGACAGAACAAACGTTCCACCCCCTCTTCCCCTACCACACAATCACCTCCACTTTCCTTTGCTCCTATGCTTGAGACACCAGTCCTCTCTTCCCCCCTCACAAGAAATCCTTTATCCCCAAAAACTCCCCAACCAACTCCTCAGAAGAAAGCATTGAAAATATTCAAGATTACCTCATGAAAACTGACACTCAACCTCCAAATACAACTCCTGCTCCTTCCACTCACCAAGTAACTGCTGATATCCATCCTCCTCCTAACGATATCCCCCCCTACACCCAATCCTCCTACCCCCTCCCAACACAGCCCATCCACCAACTCCCACACCTCTCCCATCTCAGACTTCTCAATCCTTTCCCCACCCTCTAGCTTCTTCCCCCTCAAAATCTCCAACACGTAGTACAATCTATATCAGTAAAGTATAACTATACTTCATTGGAATATTCGCGGTTTCCGCTCCCACAGACCTGACCTTGGTCATATCCTTTCCTCTTATAATCCATCTATTGTATGCCTTCAAGAGACCTTTCTTACACATCCTCCAATACCAATCCCCAATTATCATTTTGTCTCTTCCCCACATTCCCCCCCCCAATCCCTTGCCCGTTGTTGTCGTGGGGGGGCTTAGGAGGCGGAGACTGGGACCCAATGATGGGGAACTCCCCAACCTTGGGACTCAGCCCTCGACTCAACTAATTTTGCATGGTCTTTATTTTCCTTCCCACTTTTCGTTTCTGTCCCTTCACCAAACCCTTCTGCTATCCACCTCCTAAGGTGTGAGAGCCGTGCTGAAAGGATGAAAGGCTGACTTTGTGCCAGTCCTGAACGGCCTGAGGGAGCCATGGGCACGGTATTCCCCTGATTTTTCTAGCCCTTACCCCTCAAGGGGACCTGAGGGTGGACTGTTTTTATCCCCAACATAATCCAGGCTTACCATGGCCAGTAATGAAAACTTATCTCCACTATTAGGGGCAATGAGGCTTGCCCCTTTATCAAATAGCCCCAACAATGTAAACCCACCCGATTCCCTGACCCCAGGCTCTCCTTTGACCACGGCTCCGAACACTGCAACAACTACCCCCTCATCAATGCCTACTAGTACAGTAGCCAACAACCAATCCTTAAGAAACATTTCCACTCTCCCAGCACGCTCAACTTCATCACCTCTACCCCCACAACCTCCAACATCAACCACCCCATCCTCCCTTATTAATACCTTACAGCCTTATTGCCCACCTCCCCATAACACTACCTCCCTCAACACTACTCCATCGTCACGCACCCGCCCTTCGACTACCCCTATCACTCCAACAATATTGAATACCCTCTTCAGCGCAGCCAAATGGGACCGATTTTTCGTGATCCCTCCCACAGCTCCCTACTCTGACAACACCCTTCTCTTCCAACAATGTCTCCAAAAACAAGTAGGTAAAGTCTCTTTCCGTAGCCGACCCGACCGCTCCCGTCTTGTCACAGTAACATCCGAAAACCAAGCTATAGCATTAACAAAACTAACAGACATATATGGTAACCCCATCCTTGCAGAACCCCATCCAACCCTCAATACTTGCACCGGAACAGTTTCAATCTCCCCAGCAAATTGCCCAATCTATGTCTCACAGACTATGATGCAACGTCAGTACAATGCTACTCCATTCCCCCCAGAGGTAATCGAAAGAAACCCACTATAACGGGTATAGAACCCAATTACATTGGCTTGCAGGGTATTGATACTGGTATTCGGCTTGACTCTTTATTTCTGAGAGTTGATACCACGCAGTATAAAACACACAAGACATGTCTAGTTATAATCGGGCCGCGCGGAGGTCACGGTCAGCTGCCCGGAGAGAGGGCGGAGCTGACCTTAGTGCGGTGGTAGCTTAGCACGAACTCGCGGTCAAACGAGGTCAGATATAAAATGTGACCTCCGCCCTCGCTGAGCGGGTGGTTCTTATTTGGGACATTTGGATCCACGTGGAAAACAGCCACGTGGTCCACTGGTAACAGAAATAGAATTATCCACATCCTGTAACAGAAATAGAATTATCCACATCTTATATTGCTCGGCCACCTACTCGCGCCTCGCCCTCGAGGCGCCTTCAAGGGTGACCTAACTTGGCTGGTCGTCTCGTTCTCGTGCGTTGTCCTGGTTCAACTTCGTGGCTGCTCGTCCATGTTGTCCTCATCCTCCTGGTCCTTGGTGTAATCTGTCCGTTCTCGATGTTCACACGTCCTCGAAAGTCTCGCACAGGTCCTCCTTGACTTCAGATTCGTCTTGACCTCCTCGTAGTCCTGGCCCAGGCCTAACTCGGCGGCGTCCTCGTCCACACGTCCTCACAGATCTCGTCCAGGTCCTTCTCGCGTCCACACGTCCTCGTAATCTTCGTCCGGATCTACGGGCGTCGGGGCAGGGGCGGCATCTCGGGGCGGCTTATACCTGCGCTACGAGCTCCTGGAGTTGACCGGATCTGCAGGCGTCCGCCAGGCGTCGCCTATGCACAGCATTCTGGGGCGACTGGTACCTGCGGCCAAAGGTGCTGGTTCGCTGGATCTACGGGGAGTCCGGCAGGCAACGCCCGTCCACTATACTGGGACGTATTAACACCTTTTCTGACGAAAATCCTGGTCCGCGGGCCTATGGCGATCTTCGATGACGTCCTTCTCACAGCATCCTAAGGGTCCTCCTTCGGTGCCGTGTCGGTCCGACTGCATTATAAAGTCGGGGAGCCAGATCATACACGTAAGGGCCAGAGTAAGAGAAAAAGAAAGGCAACAGGGAAGATGGGGGGTAATTACCACTAGCCGGTATCATAACAATTTACGTAATGTGGTTTTACTTATTTCGTCATTCAAATTGCTCAGCCATGCATTATTCTGTATAATTACCATATTTATAACGGTTTTATAACTCATGTTATACAGATATTATGTAATTGTCCCCTTTTTCATTTATGTGAATATATGTATTTGATACAAGACGTGAAATATTTATATCCTGGTGTGTAGAATCAAGTGGTTTGAGTTTAAATAAACAAAATTGTATTGTTGAAAATTGGAAATTATGTAGTGTCTGCAGTTGTGAGGTAAACAAGGTGAAGGTTTGCATTTTTAACTCTTTTAGTGATACAAACACCATTCAAAGTCAGTAGCATAATTCCTTTATAAAATACAAAATATTCACAGGATTGTAACATGGCTGTGCAAGGACAAAGGCCTTGCTGTAAGGAACATTATTACAGCTTATCAAAAAAATGTATTAATATATTTGAAAATATATTAGAAAAACTTACAAAAAGAAAAAGTAGTACAATTACAGCTTTATTTCTTAAGATTTGGCAATTATATACTGCCCCCTGTTTTTGTTTTTGTGAATTGTGTTACCATAGGAGTGTAGCTCCACATGTGCTCAGATACCAAGGAGTGTATCATTAGGCCCTAGTGACTGCTCATGATTTGCGCATTCCTTGAAATTGCAAGATTTTTTTGTTTTTTTTCTAATACTATTGATATTCATACTGTTATTGTTCTTATTGATTTTATAATTAATAAGTGTTATTAAAATTTTGGTAACATTAAAGACAATGAAATAATACAAAAGAAGCAGAGGTCGAAAGTGAGTTATAACCATTTTCGAATCCCCCCCCCAATCCCTTGCCCGTTGTTGTCGTGGGGGGGCTTAGGAGGCGGAGACTGGGACCCAATGATGGGGAACTCCCCAACCTTGGGACTCAGCCTCGACTCAACTAATTTGCATGGTCTTTATTTTCCTTCCCACCTTTCGTTTCTGTTCCCTTCACCAAACCCTTCTACTATCCACCTCCTAAGGTGTGAGAGCCGTGCTGAAAGGATGAAAGGCTGACTTTGTGCCAGTCCTGAACCCCTGATTTAGTTATCTAGCCCTTACCCCTCAAGGGGACCCTGAGGGGTGGACTGTTTTTATCCCCAACATAATCCAGGCTTACCATGGCCAGTAATGAAAACTTATCTCACTATTAGGGGCAATGAGGCTTGCCCCTTTATCAAATAGCCCCAAAGATGTAAACCACCCGATTCCCTGACCCCAGGCTCTCCTTTGACCACGGCTCCGAACCCCTGTAATAACTACCCCCTCATCATACCTACTAGTACGTAGCCAACAATCAACCTTTAAAGGGAATATTTCCACTCTCCCAGCAAGCTCAACTTCAACCCCTCTACCTCCACAACCTCCAACATCAACCACCCCATCCTCCCTTATTAAATACCTTACAGCCTTATTGCCCACCTCCCCATAACACTACCTCCCTCAACACTACTCCATCTTGTCATGCCCCCGCCCTTCGACACCCCTATCTCTACAACAATTTGAATACCCTCTTCAGCACAGCCAAATGGGACCGATTTTTCGTGATCCCTCCCACAGCTCCCTACTCTGACAACCCCCTTTCTCTTCCAACAATGTCTCCAAAAACAAGTAGGTAAAGTCTCTTTCCGTACCCGCCCCGACCGCTCCCGTCTTGTCACAGTAACATCCGAAACCAAGCTATAGTATTAACAAAACTAACAGACCTATATGGTAACCCATCCTTGCAGAACCCCATCCAACCCTCAATACTTGCACCGGAACAGTTTCAATCTCCCCAGCAAATTGCCCAATCTATGACAAAGATTGGTCACATTGTGGAGAAGATCTACTTGCCTGTCTCACAGACTATGATGCAACATCAGTGCAATGCTACTCCATTCCCCCCAGAGGTCATCGAAAGAAACCTACTAACAAGCCAAAATTACCTTCCGTAGACATGACCTTCCTTTAACGTCTCCCATAGGAGGAGAATCCCTCCCTGTTCGTCCATACCAACCTCCTCCACGTCAGTCCCAAAAAACTGTTGGCGTCTAGGACACCCAGCCAAACATTGCCGTTACCACAGCTAGATGCCCACTATGTGCCCACCTGGCCATACCCGATCTAACTGCCCTGCACAATCACGCACATGTGCCAACTGTGGCGGCCCCCCATAATGTATTTTAAAAGGGGCTGCCCACCTACAAATTTGAGTCTGAGGTAGCAATCTCAGATTCAAACTTGGACTCACACTACTGAAGCCAGACAAGAAGCACGTCGACGTGGTTCTCTCTTACTCCTTACTCCAGTAATACTGCTCACTCTACCAATTCTCCTAAACCCACCCCCCTCTTCTACCTCCTACCTTCCCCAGTCAAACTCTTTGCCATCCTAAACCAGACACTCCAATCTCTACAACAGATACTTCAATCACCACTACAACCCCAACACCTAACCCTCTCCCTCCTCGCACAGCCGGTAACAGACAGAACAAACGTTCCACCCCCTCTTCCCCTACCACACAATCACCTCCACTTTCCTTTGCTCCTATGCTTGAGACACCAGTCCTCTCGTCCCCCCTCACAAGAAATCCTTTACCCCAAAAACTCCCCAACCAACTCCTCAGAAGAAAGCATTGAAAATATCAAGATTACCTCATGAAAACTGACACTCAACCTCCAAATACAACTCCTGCTCCTTCCACTCACCAAGTAACTGCTGATATCCATCCTCCTCCTAACGATATCCCCCCCTACACCCAATCCTCCTACCCCCTCCCAACACAGCCCATCCACCAACTCCCACACCTCTCCCATCTCAGACCTCTCAATCCTTTCCCCACCCTCTAGCTTCTTCCCCCTCAAAATCTCCAACACGTAGTACAATCTATATCAGTAAAGTATAACTATACTTCATTGGAATATTCGCGGTTTCCGCTCCCACAGACCTGACCTTGGTCATATCCTTTCCTCTTATAATCCATCTATTGTATGCCTTCAAGAGACCTTTCTTACACATCCTCCAATACCAATCCCCAATTATCATTTTGTCTCTTCCCCACATTCCCCCCCCCAATCCCTTGCCCGTTGTTGTCGTGGGGGGGCTTAGGAGGCGGAGACTGGGACCCAATGATGGGGAACTCCCCAACCTTGGGACTCAGCCCTCGACTCAACTAATTTTGCATGGTCTTTATTTTCCTTCCCACTTTTCGTTTCTGTCCCTTCACCAAAACCCCTTCTGCTATCCACCTCCTAAGGTGTGAGAGCCGTGCTGAAAGGATGAAAGGCTGACTTTGTGCCAGTCCTGAACGGCCTGAGGGAGCCATGAGCACGGTATTCCCCTGATTTTTCTAGCCCTTACCCCCTGAGGGGTGGACTGTTTTTATCCCCAACATAATCCAGGCTTACCATGGCCAGTAATGAAAACTTATCTCCACTATTAGGGGCAATGAGCTTCCCCCTTTATCAAATAGCCCCAACAATGTAAACCCACCCGATTCCCTGACCCCAGGCTCTCCTTTGACCACGGCTCCGAACACTGCAACAACTTATCCCCCTCATCAATGCCTACTAGTACAGTAGCCAACAACCAATCCTTAAGAAACATTTCCACTCTCCCAGCACGCTCAACTTCATCACCTCTACCCCCACAACCTCCAACATCAACCACCCCATCCTCCCTTATTAATACCTTACAGCCTTATTGCCCACCTCCCCATAACACACCTCCCTCAACACTACTCCATCGTCACGCCACCGCCCTTCGACTACCCCTATCACTACAATATTGAATACCCTCTTCAGCGCAGCCAAATGGGACCGATTTTTCGTGATCCCTCCCACAGCTCCCTACTCTGACAACACCCTTCTCTTCCAACAATGTCTCCAAAAACAAGTAGGTAAAGTCTCTTTCCGTAGCCGACCCGACCGCTCCCGTCTTGTCACAGTAACATCCGAAAACCAAGCTATAGCATTAACAAAACTAACAGACATATATGGTAACCCCATCCTTGCAGAACCCCATCCAACCCTCAATACTTGCACCGGAACATTTTCAATCTCCCAGCAAATTCCCCCCAATCTATGTCTCACAGACTATGATGCAACGTCAGTACAATGCTACTCCATTCCCCCCAGAGGTAATCGAAAGAAACCCACTATAACGGGTATAGAACCCAATTACATTGGCTTGCAGGGGTATTGATACTGGTATTCGGCTTGACTCTTTATTTCTGAGAGTTGATACCACGCAGTATAAAACACACAAGACATGTCTAGTTATAATCGGGCCGCGCGGAGGTCACGGTCAGCTGCCCGGAGAGAGGGCGGAGCTGACCTTAGTGCGGTGGTAGCTTAGCACGAACTCGCGGTTTCAAACGAGGTCAGATAAAAAATGTGACCTCCGCCCCGCTGAGCGGGGGGTTTCTTATTTGGGACATTTGGATCCACGTGGAAAACAGCCACGTGGTCCACTGGTAAACAGAAATAGAATTATCCACATCCTGTAACAGAAATAGAATTATCCACATTTTATATTGCTCGGCCACCTACTCGCGCCTCGCCCCGAGGCGCCTTCAAGGGTGACCTAACTTGGCTGGTCGTCTCGTTCTCGTGCGTTGTCCTGGTTCAACTTCGTGGCTGCTCGTCCATGTTGTCCTCATCCTCCTGGTCCTTGGTGTAATCTGTCCGTTCTCGATGTTCACACGTCCTCACAGATCTCGTCCAGGTCCTTCTCGCGTCCACACGTCCTCGTAATCTTCGTCCGGATCTACGGGCGTCGGGGCAGGGGCGGCATCTCGGGGCGGCTTATACCTGCGCTACGAGTTGGACCGGATCTGCAGGCGTCCGCCAGGCGTCGCCTATGCACAGCATTCTGGGGCGACTGGTACCTGCGGCCAAAGGTGCTGGTTCGCTGGATCTACGGGGAGTCCGGCAGGCAACGCCCGTCCGCTATACTGGGACGTATTAACACCTTTTCTGACGAAAATCCTGGTCCGCGGGCCTATGGCGATCTTCGATGACGTCCTTCTCACAGCATCCTAAGGGTCCTCCTTCGGTGCCGTGTCGGTCCGACTGCATATAAAGTCGGGGAGCCAGATCATACACGTAAGGGCCAGAGTAAGAGAAAAAGAAGGCAACAGGGAAGATGGGGTGGTAATTACCACTAGCCGGTTATTCATAACAATTTACGGTTTTTAATGTTGGTTTTTAACTTATTTTCGTCTTTTTTTTTTTCATTTTGTGTTTTATTTTCACAAAGGTAAAGAAGAAAATAGAAGAGGGAGATGTCAGTAGCGGTCCGCATAGACCTATTTGAACTACCATACATCTCTGATAGATATGAGAATAGATAAGGGAACGACATCGGCGATCCGCGAAGATCTATTTGAACCATAGTCGTCACACAGATAAGAAATAGATGTAACTTGTACACAGACAGAGACAGACAAAATTGCGGGCTAAAGAGATAAATCTTTACGCCGGCACTAAGACAATGAAAAGGGTCGGTGACCTGAATCCGGTGTGTGTGAGTGAGCTGAATGTGTGTGTGTATGCGTGTGTGAGTGACAGCTATCGTTAATGAGAGGGAAGCGAGTGACCTCACACAGAGAATGAATCACAAACACGAATATTAGCGTTCACTATAACAAAACTGAAGTAAATTAGCAATGCTAGCTATTTACGATTATTTCAACTACCACATTGAATTTCAACATATAATGATATGCGACAGAATGTACGCATGAATGAATGGTGACATAAAAAAAAAATATTCGCCAAATTTTTTATCAAGCAAATCTTCTCGGGGTCAGAAATCTGAACTGCCGAGGTACATGTCTAGCTTTGCACGTCAGACTTCAATAAAACTCAATAACGGGGGGATCCTATACCCAAATGCCGTATATGACTGAAGCGACTCGAGCCAGGAATATAATATCCTGCTCTCTTCTGCTGCGTATCTGTAATGGGC
Organism: Penaeus monodon; assembly: GCF_015228065.2. Lineage (NCBI taxonomy): Eukaryota > Metazoa > Arthropoda > Malacostraca > Decapoda > Penaeidae > Penaeus > Penaeus monodon. The sequence goes on from NW_023640158.1 coordinate 128,393, forward strand.
GCTCGCAAAATTCCCGAAGGATATATAATTCACGAATCACACAAACGCTTGGGGGGTTCCCAAAACATGCAAGCGACTTCAAGAGGGTGAGAAAGGTGTGATTAATAAGCGAATAATGATTCTAGCTTAAACCCTAGTCCTACATTAATTAACGGACGTAACCGCGGGTCACACCGACTCAAAGGGAGCCGAACGAACGAATAACTTTACTCTCGAACGACGGAGCGCAGATCTATTAGGCGTTTACGCAACCCCGGGGCAATATCGGGCAATCCTGTGCACTATGATATGGGGGAAGATCCTACGCTATATCCAATAATACAATTTTGTTACCTGCTTCGCTCTAGCGCCGATAGAACGTGTCACCAAAAAGCAATGTAACAATGATATGTTGCTTCCAAATTAGAGGGAACCAAGTGGTCATCTGACCCTACCAACGCCGCCACCGACCGGGAAAAGAGAAAGTGAGGTCAGGTCAGGTCGGGGGCGAGGGTTAGGAACGAGATAAAATGAAATGTATTCGTGATAAGATAAAATCACGAACGCGTTAAATTCGTTGCAGATAAAACAATATAAATCTCTAAAAACGAGAGAAAATAATGAATTACTTAACTAACGAACGATATTCATGTTTATTGATCACATACTCGATCGCACGGAAATGCGATCTGAGGTGGAAGAATAGTGGAGAACGTGCCATTTGCTGTACTTAGCACCTATTAACCCAACAAAAAACAACGGCTTAACACATGTATGGGAGAAGAAGGGAAAAGAAATAAGAAAGGGGCCCAAACGTGTACTTACGTGTTTTTTTTTCTTAGCCATGTCTTGAAGCGGTTGAGCGGATTTTCTTCGGAGATTTGCGTTCATGCTGCGAGCCGGAAGGACGCAGCTCCACCCTGCCACCAGATATAACGGGTATAGAACCCAATTACATTGGCTTGCAGGAGTATTGATACTGGTATTTGGCTTGACTCTTTATTTCTGAGAGTTGATACCACGCAGTATAAAACACACAAGACATGTCTAGTTATAATCGGGCCGCGCGGAGGTCACGGTCAGCTGCCCGGAGAGAGGGCGGAGCTGACCTTAGTGCGGTGGTAGCTTAGCACGAACTCGCGGTCAAACGAGGTCAGATATAAAATGTGACCTCCGCCCTCGCTGAGCGGGTGGTTCTTATTTGGGACATTTGGATCCACGTGGAAAACAGCCACGTGGTCCACTGGTAACAGAAATAGAATTATCCACATCCTGTAACAGAAATAGAATTATCCACATCTTATACCCACTAACATAGCCAAAATTACCTTCCGTAGACATGCCCTCCCTTAACGTCCTAATTAGGAGGAGAATCCCTTCCTGTTCGTCCATACCAACCTCCTCACGTCAGGGGCCAAAAATGTTGGCGTCTAGGGACACCCAGCCAAACATTGCCGTCCACAGCCAGATGCCCATAGGTACCCAACCTGGCCATAACGATCTAACTGCCCTGCAACAATCACGCACATGTGCCAACTTGGCGGCCCCCAAAATTTGTATTTTATAGGGCTGTCCCCCTACAATTGAGTCTGAGTGTAGCACTCTCAGATCAAATTTGACTCACACTACTGAAGCCAGACAAGAAGCACGTCGACGTGGTTCTCTCTTACTCTTCACCCCATAATACTGCTCATTCTACCAATTCTCCTAAACCCACCCCCCCTACATCTAAACCCCCCCTTTTCTCCTCCTACCTTCCCCAGTAAACTCTTTTCCATCCTAAATCCAGACACTCCAACTTACTACAGATATCTTCAATCACACCAAACCCCAAACACCTTCCCCTCTCCCTCCTCGCACTACCCGTAACAGACAGAACCAAACGTTCCACCCCTCTTCCCCTACCACACAACACCCCACCTTCCTTTACCCTTGCTTGAGACCCCAGTCCTCTCTTCCCCCCCCACAAGAATCCTATATCCCCAAAACTCCCAACCAACAGAAGAAGAAACCTTTTGAAAATATTCAAGATTCCCCTAATGAAAACTGACACTCAACTCCCAATCTTACAACTCTGCTCCTTCCACCACTCCAGTACTGCTGATATCCATACTCCTCCTAACCGATATCCCCCCCTACACCCTATCCTCCTACCCCCTCCCAAACAAGCCCATCCCCCCCGACCCCAACCCCGCCCACATATCCCTCCCACCATCCCCTCTATCCCTTCCACTCCCTCCTGGATACCACACGTGATCCCTTATGTCACAAGTATCCCTTTTCCTCATCTCCTAATACCCTCCTAGTAGAACACAACTCCCACACCTCTCCCATTCAGACCTCTCAGTCCTTTCCACCCCCCTAGCTGCTTCCCCCTCAAATCAGTAAAGTATAATATCCTTCATTGGAATTTTCGCGTTTCCCTCCCACAGACCTGACCCTTCGTCATATCCTTTCCTTTTAAATAGCTATCTATTGTATGCCTTCAAGAGACCTTCTAACACATCCTCCAATACCCCAAATTATCATTTTTTCTTATCACCAAATTCCATTTATGTATCATCCATAATTATCAATCATGAAAAACACATTATGTCATCACCTCACTTTCAAACCAATGTCCCTTGCACAGTTATCCGTATCTTCCTTGTTCCTTATGTAATTTGTTCCCCTTTCAATCCCACACATCCTATTATCGTGCCCACGTTTTGAAACAGCCCGTACCTCTGCTTTCCCCCATCTATCCTCCCTTCACCGACCTCCCAACCTATCAGACATCCTTTCAGAATCCCACACTTTCTGCTTCAACAACCTATTCTCTTTCCTCAAACGTATACATATCCTTCATCTAATCTAACTCCTTACCACACCCGACCCTAACCCTTTCACTCACCAATTCCTTTGCCCAGCTTAGACAACTAATCACTAACTCAACCACCCTTCCCAAACATTAACTATAGTGCTACATGACCTTAGATGTCTAGCACATTTCTCTTGCTTTTAACCATTAACCATTCCCCACATTCCCTTTATGTCTCATCCATACTTATCAATCAGAAAACACCTTATGTCACACCTCCCTTTCAAACCAATGTCCCTTGCACAGTTATCCGTATCTTCCTTCATCGTTGGATCACAGTGATTTCAGTCTACTTCTCCCCTTCCCACCCTATTGACTTTGTTGCTTTTGAAAATGTAATGTTCCCCTTTCAATCCCACACATCCTATTGTCGTGGCCACGTTTTGAAACAACCCGTACCTCTGCTTTCCCCCACCTATCCTCCATTCACCGACCTCCCAACCTATCAGACATCCTTACAGAATCCCACACTTTCTGCTTCAACAACCTATTCTCTTTCCTCAAACGCATACATATCCTTCATCTAATCTGACTCCTTACCACAGCCGACCCTAACCCTTTCACTCACCAATTCCTTTGCCCAGCTTAGACAACTATCACTAACTCAACCACCCTTCCCTAACATTAACTATAGTGCTACATGATCTTAGATGTCTAGCACATTTCTCTTGCTTTTAACCATTAACCATTAACCATTTTCGAATCGTTCGAACTGGGGATTATCCATCCGATTATTAGTCCCAGCGAAAAATTAGGCAGTCAAACAAGGGCAGTAACCGCACACCTCCCAATCGCCGATCGGTCCACTTTCACCCTTATGCCATTGCCGTAAGGGCGCAAAATGAGACATTGTATATCGACACTACCTACTGAAACTGAACGGAGAAGGCTGAAGTGTCGTATTATAATGGAATCCTCCAATGTTGTTGGTTTATGATAAATAAATGAACAGGAAATGAAAAGCAATCTGATTTTTTTTTTTTTCTTTTTTTAATAAATCGGTGAATAATTGCGATATCGCGTGTACATCAGATAAGCAAGTTCAGACTTAGGTTATAATGTGTAACAAGGCGTTATTTATATTTCCCCTAAATAAACAAGTATGGTCCATTCTTTGTCATCGGGTGATAACGGCTGCTTCTGTGTAAATCGAGGATTTTGGCCTATTTGACATGTAGTCGCCGATCGGATAAACCGTTCTTACATCATATATTTCATGTGCATTGTTCCCTTGGAAGACCGATAAAGTAAGAAATCACAAAAAATAACAATAACACGATTATTTACTACATACATAAAAACAAAACGTAAACAGTACATGAAAAATAATATATATATATATTATATATAAATATATATATATATATATATATATATATATATATATATAGACTATATATATAGGCCTACTAAAACATACGCAAATGCAAACGGACATGCGTACATGTATGCATACAATACATACCTGTTCACAAAAATGTACACACGTGTAGACATTCAAACACCACACCAATATGAACTTCTGGGTACATGTACATCCAAAAAAAAGCATTTTCATATGTAAAAAACAAAGTACATGCATGGAAACACTAATACAAGTGGTGTGAGTACCACCAGTAGCAACGTACTATGGCCAGTAAGTAACCAAACCTTACGATTTTCCTAAAATTTTTAGGGTAACCATTTTCGTCATAACTCGAGACCCAATTTACATATTTTCCACACTTTTTTACATTATTTAGAGGGAAAATAAGTTCTTTCTTAGGGAATCAGTTCATAAAATTCTATTAAAGGATACTGGGCAGAAAATTAACAGAAATAGTTCACAATTTTCAACTGGATTTTTCAAATCAAAAAAAAAAAAAAAAAAGTCCCTACCGCCCTCACCTCGCAGTTTTTATTCGATCAAAAAGTTGTTGGTATCAAATTTAAAACTTATCAAAATGCGCAGCGATTTTTGCGGTCTTTTTTTTTTTTTTTTTCGTTCCTTTCTTTTTTGGCAAATTTTTGAGAAAAAAAATTATTTTATTTTATTTATTTATTTATTTATTTATTTTCATTTATTTATTTATTTGAGAAAACTAAGCCAAATTTCGACATCCCGTAAAAAGGGGGGAGGGGAAAAATGGGGGGGTGAAGCTTATAAAATCAAAACTATCTTATCGATTTCCTTCAAATTTGGATATATTGTTTATTGTAACATTCCACACCTTTGCTGTAAATTTGTGAAAATTGACCCAAGGGGGTGACGCCCCCCTCAAAAACTTTTCATACACATATGCTTCTTGGGTACCGCCCTTGTCCCACAGTTTGCATGTTTTGCAATAAAAAAAAACTTTAACTGTGTAAATACGTGTACACATGTGTGTAAATACGTGTACACGTGTACTGGTGTGTGTAAATATGATTGTATGTGTATGCAGACATGTGTATGTGTGTCTCTAAATGTGTATTTATATATATACTTGTGTACATATGTACATTTATGTGCACATTCTTCTAAGAAGTTGAACAGAAGTTCATATGGTGTGTGTGTGT
>NW_023640158.1:136269-137744 GCF_015228065.2 Penaeus monodon
TACATTCCTTAATTAACTATAAATATTATATTTTATATATCAATGTATGTATGTATAATATTTTGAGCATGTAGGTGAAAGGATATTAAGGTTAAGTGTACTGTCACAGCTGATAATAATTTATTATTCAATTATTAGACCGCTCCCAAAACCAGAGTCTCCATAATTTTGTCTATTTTTTTATTATGGGATTTGTTTTGCAATACAAAGGCTACATAGTCATAACAAGTCTGTTTTTTAAAATGCCTATTTTTGTTTTACACATTTAATGGTCCATAAGATTTAAAATACTCCAAAATATCAGTGCTATGCAATACTGATCTCCTTGGTTTACCCATTCTTGAATTATCTGGATAAATTTTAATACCATTTATTAATTATGTTATGTAATTTTTAACCCAATCACCACAGATTATGTTCTAGTCCCCTGGGTTTTTTTCTTGTGAATTTAGTTATACAGATCTACGCATGTGCTGTCCAGGAGTCTATCAGTAGCCATAGTGAAATCTGATTTCCCTTTCCTTAAATTAACAAAATGTTTTATTTTTTTATACAATTTATATTGATAAGTTACTGTTGTATTGATGTTATGATTAATTTAATTGTTTATTAGTACACTTGATACATTTGACATGAAATGATAAAAAAGACCCTTTCAGTCAAGGAAAGGGTGAACATGTGGATTTACTGCTAATCACTACTCCTGTGATTTCAACTTGTTAAGAGATCGGTGTGAAATCAATAAAAAACTTATATTACAGGGGCATGGCAGTATTCTTGCATCCATTGCCAAGTCCAAATTTTTTTGTCTAGAAGGGGGTAACTATTTTAGTTTATCTTGTTGAATGAATCAAAATCATTCTCTTGTGTCCATCATGGGTTTAGATACAGATATGAATTGTTTGGTCATAACATGCATAATGAGACAGCCATTCAATTATGTGAGTTTTGCATACCACTTCCATTCTATTCACATCCAATTATGTAACTTCTTACAAAATTCATGTTGAATCAATAAACTGGTATTAGTACTTAGATTAAAAAATCAAAAAACATCCCACTATTACCTTTCAGTCTGCTGTTACCCACCTGTGTTAACTAGCAACCACCTACCTATCATGTGACTTTCTTGTAAAGCAATTAATTAAAATCTTTTTTCATAAATTATCAACAACTGAAATTATTCCATTTTTGAATGCTATTAGGAACTCCCAAATGTCTACAAGTCTTCAATTTATTTTATAAGTTACTAAACTACTAACATTTCTGGGATGCTTACGAATTGAACCTATCTTTTTGCCGCCTCAGCCTATTTTTATCTCTCTCCCCTTTCCTCTTCTTTTCTTCTCCACCTTTTAACTTTAAGATAGAGCCCGGAAAGTGGCTGCTTGGTTCCAGGTCTTCATATAGACCCTTCCCAGGAAAATGGACAAGCTATTATCCTCCCTTTCTTTTCTAGCTACCCCTATTTTGCC
>NW_023640158.1:137844-140344 GCF_015228065.2 Penaeus monodon
AATGTAAAAATTGTCCCACCAAAATTTAGGTTTTAGCCATCTCCCTGTTAGCACCATCTTTGTAATAGCTAACCACCTACTTCGTGACTCTTTCTGTGTTAATTGCATAAAGAAGTGCTGAATCATTCACCAATATTAGTTGCTCTCTCCGTGTTCTCCCCCTGTCCAGCCTGTCCTGCACAATCATGCACATGTGCCAATTGTGGTGGTTCCCAAAGTGTATTTTATAGGGGCTGCTCTACCTATGAATTTAGTCTGAAGTAGCAGTCCTCAGATTCAAACTTGGCTTCATTTTATGAGAGGCCAGGCAAGAAGGACACTGATGGTGTTTTTCTCTTGCTACCTACTCCAGTACTGTCCTTTGCTCTGCTCCTCCCCATGTCCTCAAGATGTTACTACATCTCCCCAAGTATTTCTTCCTCCTACTCCTTACATTCCCACTTCTACCCCCTCCCCTTATCAGTCAAAGTCCTTTGCCATTCTAAATCTAGACACTTTAATCTCTACTTCCCCAATGCCTACTCCTCATCATCATCACATCAGACAGTCTAGACGTTCTACCCCATCTTCTCATGTGGCATCCTCTCTTACATCTACAGTACCTCTACCTCTGCCCCTTAAACATATGTCCCCTCTTCTCTCCCTCATAAGAAAATCCCCACCCAACTCCATTTTTTCAGAAACTCTTGAGGACATTCAAAGCAGTCTAATCATGACCCAAAATAACATGCCTGTGCCTCAACTATCCTCCAATATCTCTGCTCCAATTCCCTCTACACTCAAAGTGATTGCTGACATCCATCCTATTCCTACACCCTTTCCTCCCTTTCCTTCCTTAACCCCCCCCCCCTTGCTTCATCTGCATCACCCCCCCCCCTCTTCCTTCCCTATTATCCCTTCCAGTCTCTCATGGATGCACATGTGACTCCCTTTTATCACCACAGTGACCTTCCCTGGATCCTTCCCCTCCTGACATTTCTTCTGAAACTACTCTTTGATCTAATTGCCCTTAGCTCCCCCAGTCCCCTGTTGTTAGTCCCTGCCCTTTTCCTTTTCCAACCTCTCCATCCTCAGAGGCATACATATCCTCCATTTAATCTAATAACCCTTTTACTAATTACTACCTTAACCTATTTACTCATCCTCTCTACCCTCACCCTTTTTCTTTCAATGCCATACTTTCCTAAAACTGCTTTATGCCTTTGACATGTAGTGCATTTAATCATCAGCTCATCTGTCTGATTGCCACTACAACTTCCTGTAGTGCTATATGACCTTTGATGTCTAGCACATTTATTTTGCTTTGCAACCATAAACCATTATAGAAACCCTGTACTCGAAGAAGGGGAGCCTGTGGTCCAATCAGAGAGCTGTGAGGTGTCCATGTCAGCTAGTCAGGACTTGGCTGTGAGTTATGAGAGTTACAAAAAATTTATGCAAAATAGAAAAGTTAAGTTAAAAAAATGCAGTTGTATAGCCTAAAATCAGGAAAAAATTGCCTCGTTATTCCAGGATATTATCTTTTTTTGAATGAAATACCAGGAACATGGCTGCCTATTTTGTCATAGTCATAGTTCCCTTAATTTTCCCCTCCTTTGCAAAATGGTCCCCATGTATCCAAGCCAGTACTAGTGCAGTGTCAAGGAATTTCTTGGCCTTTATGCCTTTGGCGTCCCAGCAAATCTTCAATCACATATTTTCTAGCAAGAAAGAATTTTTGCTGGTCATTATGCATGGGGGAAGCCCATATGCATAAAATGCTGCCAGTTTGAGACAGGAGAAGAAATCAAAGAAAATTCCCCTACTTGACATGCACTTTAATAATTGTTTTTTACTTTTTTTCTGGTTGATAATATTACAAAGATGTTATATCTTGAGTTTGGTTTCACTTAGCAAATAAATAACTGAAATAGAAAATAAAATTGTAATTATTGATGTACTATATTGTCAGGCTAATAGTGAACTATGAAGTTGATGAAAAAATTTAACCCAATGTCACTAGGAAAATGCTGTGCTCATTTTAGATTGTATTTGTGATATGTCTCTGCATATTGATGGTTCTGCATGTGCTTAGCCACAAAGGAGTGAGTTAGTAGAACTTACCTGATTTTGCCTTTCCTTGAATTTGTGGGAAAAGCTTTTTTCTTTCTAATGATATCAATATCGATGCTGTTATTTTTTATAGTAGACATTATAATTACTATAATGTTATTTACATTAGTAACAGCAAGATAAGATAACATAAAATATATTTGAAAATTAAATGTAGCCATTATGTATTAAAACAATTAATAGAGTAAACTCGTGGTGGGTATGGCATGTATGTCCCTGACATCCCTGTAGGCTTTGGGTTAATTGATATCCATCATTTATTATCTAGAATATGTATTGATGGTTTTTTATGTTCCTCATATAAGTTCCAATATTTGAGTTTGAATTTTCATGAAAAGAAACTTTTGTTTCAATATTATTCCAAATATATACAAATATAAAAATTTCC
>NW_023640158.1:142844-145406 GCF_015228065.2 Penaeus monodon
TTAGGTATTTTTAATATTTTTTATTTTAATTATAATTATATTTTTATAATAGTAATTAAAATTTTTAAATATTTTTATTTTTTTAAAATTTTTATTGGATTATTTTTTTAATTTTTTTTTATGAAATATTTACTTAAATTATTTAATTATAAATTTATAGTATATTTATATATTTTTATATTTTTTTTTATTATTGTTTTTTATTTATATATTTTTTTATTTTATATTTTTTTTTTAAATAATTATTATTTATTTTTTGTCTTTTAAAATTATTTTAATTTTTATATATTTTATTTATAGATATGAATAAAAAAACTATAATATTTTATTTTAAAAAAAATTTTATTTTTAAAAAAATTTATATATATTTTTTACTTTAATATTTTTAAAATTTAACTAAATATTTATTTATTATAAAAATTATTAATTTATATTATTTTATTAATAATTTATAAAAAATATATATATGTAATTTTTAAAATTTTAATAAATTATTTGAATAATTTTTTTAATGATTATAATAATATAAAAATTTAATTTTTTTCATTTTTTTTTTATTTTTTTATATTTTTTTTTTCTTTTATTTTAATTTATTATTATATATATACACGTAGGATTGAAACTTCCAGTGGGGAAGCGAGGGTTAAGGAAAGAAAAGGGGCTTATGGGAAAAACAGCATCTTTTTGTCAGACGTTTCGGGGGAAAGGTCTCACCCATATCAAGTTAGCTGCGATTAACAGACAAAAACTATGAAGGGCTAGAAAAATTAAAATTTTTAAAATTGAATAAAAACCTTTGGATAATAGTTTTAAATTGGGATAACAGTACAAAAAAAACAGAAATGACCCCGAAAGCACTGTCATTTTTCATTCCTGTTTTTATTTTGGGAAAATTTTGGAAAGGGGGGGTATAGAAAAAAGGGGGGGTTTTAGGGGAAAGGGGAACTATTGTAGTTTTTGGAGGGGGAAACGATGTAGTGGAGGTTAAATCAAAATTTTTTAAAATAAAAAAAACAAAAATAAAAAAGACAAAATATTTTTTAATATAATTTTTGGGGGAAATATATTATATAAAATTTTTAAAAATTTTATATAAGGGACATAAGAAAAGATAATAAATGAATATATATTATAAATAAAATAAAAATAAATAACAAAATAAAAAAAAAAATAAAAAAATAATAATAAAAAAAAAAATAAATAAAAAAATAAAAATTTAAAAAATTAATAGGGGAAAATAAAATTTTATAAAATTTTTTTTACAAATAAATAAATAAAAAAAAAAAAATTAAAAAAATAGACTAATAAAAAAAATAAATTTGTAAATAATTTTTAAAAAAAACATTAAAAAAAACAAAAAAAAACAAAAAAGACCCTAAAAATATAATATATTAAAAATTATATTTTTATATAAATTTTTATATATTTGTATATCAAAATTTTAAAAATAAATATTTTTTATTAAAAATGATAATATATTATTATATATAAAAATAAATAATTTTAAAATTTAAATTTTTAAATTTTTTGGGGGTTTTTAATTTTATTTTTTAAAAGTTTTTTTATTATTTTTTTTTTCTTTTTTTTTTTTTTTTTTAAAATTTTTTTTTTTATAATTTTTTTTTTTTTTGTTCTATTTATTTTTTTTAAAAACCCCCAATTTTTTTTTTTTATATTTTTTTTTTTTTTTTTTTTTATTTTTATCTTTTTTTTTTTATTATTCTTTTATTTTTAAAAAATTTTTTTTCCTAAATTTTTTTTTTAAAAAAAATTTTTTTTAAAAAAAAATTTAAAAGTCCCTTTTTTTTTTTTTTTTTTTTTAATTTAAATTTTTCATAAAAAATTTTTAGACGGGGTTTAAATACCCAAATGGGGTCCCCAAATGGGAAAAATGGGGAAAGTTTCCAAATAACAGGCCCTTATAAAAAAATGGGGACCCCCCCAATACTTAAGAATCACAAATAAAAATGAAATAATAATCTTAATTAAATGAAAATTTAAAAAAAAAAAAATTTATATATAATATATTATATAATATATATATATATATAAAATAATTAAAATATATATATTTTAATTAAATATAATATATATGTAATTATTATATATAATTTTTATTATATATTATTATATTAAAATATATATATATTATTTAATATATAATTATATATATTTTAATATTATTTTTTTTTTATTTATTATTTTATTAAAAATTTTTTTATTTAATTTTTTTTTTCCCCTTTTTTTTTAAAATTTTATTTATTTTTATTTAATTTTTTTATATTTATTTTTTTTTTTTTTTTTTTTTTTTTTTTTTTTTTTTTTTATTTTTTTTTTTTTTTTTTTTTTTTTAAAATTTTTTTATTTTTTTTTAACTAAATTATAAAAATTTTTTTTTTTTAATTATTTTTTTTAATTTTAATTAAAATTTTTTCCTTTTTTTTTTTTTTTTTTTTCCCCCCCCCCCCCCCTACCCCAAAATTTGGGCCAAAAAGGGGAAAATGGGGGGGGGGGGTTAAATAATTTTTTTTTTAAGATAAGGGGATAAAAAAAGTTTTTAAA
>NW_023640158.1:145506-153258 GCF_015228065.2 Penaeus monodon
ATTTCCCCCTTTTTTATTATTTGTTCGAAAGTAGGGGCGGGGCTTGAGGGTAGGCCCCCCCCAGGTCCCTCCCCTCCTTTTCCCCGCTTGTTTCTACCTTCACAGCAACACATACAAAATAAGAGATCAAACGATGTTGTGACTTTAAAATTTTACAGCAGTTTTAAGACCTTTAGATCTACCACCCGCGCGGTTGAAAAATTAGGCCCGGACCCCGGAAATTTTATACAGAACTTTGTTTTTAAAAAGGCTGAATACCAAACAAATGATTTTGAAAGATGGGGAGACTAAGAAGTAGTAATTCACTTTATTCCCGCAAATTTTGCTTAAATATTTGGATGAAAAAACATGGGAAAATTTTGGAATTTTTTTTTTTTTAAAAAATTTTGTCAATAACAAGTGGACAATTCCCTTAGAAAAAAACCTAATTTGTATTTTTTAAAGCTTCAACAGTTATTTCTCACAGGAAAGCTTATAACAAACTTACGCAACACTTCAAAAAATAAAAATGCAAATTTGGGCGTGGGCAAGGGAGTAGAAACCGAAAGCCTAAGAGTGGTGTTCAAAGGGTATCTACATTTGGGAAATTGTCCCTTTTTCTTTTTCCTGTATCTCATTCTTAAAAATTTTTCCATTTGCTCTTTTAAAAATTAATCAAAAACCCTTTCCGCGGGTTTTTCATATGGCCCGGCCTCGCTCCCGGGGGGATATCGTAAACCCTAGCATGCGCGACCGTCATGCCCAAAACCAGCATCCCCTTTCCTTTCTTGTATACAAAAGCCTATGTTGATTTTCAAATATTATTTTTTTCTAAGGTCTCTATTTGCCATATTTTCTGATAACAAGACTGTAGGGTATTTTTTTGTTATATGACTCCATAGTTGATATTATTTTGCTCTTTTTTGAAAATAATAAGCAGTGGGTGGCATCATGGGGTTGAAACCGTAGGTTTTGTTGTATTTTTTTTTTTTTTTTTAATTTTATAAGATAACTTTAGTTTCAACAGGTTTATATTAACACCTCCATATAGATATAATTTTATGTTCAGTGTTTTTATATATATATATATATATATATATATATATATATATATATATATATATATATATATATATTTTTTTTTTTTTTTTTTTTTTTTTTTTTAACCAAATACATATCGGCATTTTCACGTGGTTTTACATTATCACTTTGTGAATACTATATAATATCTCTGGCAAATGTAGTCGATTACCGACGTAACTTTTTTTACGCTAACCTCGGAAGCCCAAGAAGCCTATATGAAATGCATAGTATAGGAAAATGAGAAAAAGTGTTAAAAATTACATTTTCAATGGCAAAAAAATTATATTTTGCCCTAATTGTAACAACAAAACTCATGGTATGGCCATACATACACCATGGCATGTACGTACATGCCACCGGCATATGGTCCAGGTATGCCATGGCATGTACGTACATGCCACCGGCATATGGTCCAGGTATGCCATGGCATGTACGTACATGCCACCGGCATATGGTCCAGGTATGCCATGGCATGTACGTACATGCCACCCGTCGGGTTAAAAATACTGGCTAAAGGGGCTTTAACTGGACAGCCACACTACTGTTTACAATATCATTATAGACATACAGATGTGGGATAAAAACAGCAATATGGTGTGAAAACCTGGGGTCTATATTGCATCATGTCATCCTCCCAAATATACAATCTTGTCATTGTACAATTACCATGTACTGATTTTTTCTTTTTCTTTTATGATGTGGGCAATGCCTTAGCTGAATATTGAGTGACTTGGGCCATATAATTTTCTAAAGACACCTTACTTTCAGGTTCTCATATTTGGTACCAAATAGGAAAATTTTTAATGGATGACAATCAGAATTTCAAGTCTTTCTCCATCTTTATCTATGCACCTCATATTGCAACGATAAACTATGACCAAATAACTCATTATTGCAATCTGTCAATTAGTTCATGTATTACTACAAGCTTGTGAAAACAAATATTTTGTAATTATCAATGTCTGCTTCTCCCAATTGAGATTCCATTCCTTGACAAACACCAGTTAGAAATTTTGTATTTTCAGTGTTGCATTGATTCCGGGTCATTTATAAAACAATAAAGTTGCTATGCAGAAGAAATAGAGAGACAGAAGCAAAATAAAAGTTTGGTGTATGTTTCTCTATGTGAAGGTGAGCAAATATGTAATTCATACCTAGAAAACATGGCAATTCTATTCAATTTAGTGAACTTCTATCCCCCATCCATTTTAGGTTCCTTACAATGGGGTCCTATGGAGAAGAGCCCCTGGCTAGGGAATATATAAAGTATCATATAAATCATATGGAGGTCCATTGAGCAACACCCCCTGGCTAGGGACTATATAGAATGCATTATATAAATCTCACAGGATTAGTTTAGGTTGGTTTATTTGTTAGGACATAGTATACAAAGAACACAAGGCCTTGTATGGTGTGAATTACCATATACTCTACAGAAAGATGGGTTGGATTCCCATAGTTTTTCAAAAGTTGCTCCATTGATCTGTAGACTTACAAAACAAATTGGCGGGCATGTCCACAGAGTTTTATTAGCCAATTTTAACCCAATGCTGCCGGGTCACATGTGCCAGCATTATAAAAAACCACATGGTCTGCAGGGTAAGCCAGAGCATATGGAGCAGGACATTCAGCTTGATGTGGCAGACTCTTGTGCCCAACGTCTGGTCGTTGCCAGTAATCACCAGACTTTTATAACGAACAGGGATTTCTGTTACCCAGCATTGATGGGTTAAGAGTTTGTTCTATATTCTTATTCCAACCTGTTTTACCCACATCATTTATACACCCTTACTATTGGGACTATCACATTTAGCTTGTCTGCTGTTACTGTGATGAAAATGATTATTAGATTGGTAATTGTTACCGAGAGCGACACTCCCTCCAGAGACTAAGTTCCAAAATCAGATTTTTTATATCTTTCCTCTATTCAATAATCTTGGGGGATGCACAGGGAACTGGGGGTTGAAGGGGGGAGGGGATAATGGATGGTACTGGATGTCAATAGGAACCTGCAGAAATCGAAGTGATTTATGAAATGTTAAAAAGATTTTTCCAAAACTCAAGCCAAACTTTGTCTGATGAACGCAGGTAAGCAAGTTTACAGACTGACCTGCCAATAAAAAAAAATAAAAAAAAAAAGGGAATCAAACTCATCATTAGGTAAAACTCTACAGGATTTCACATAATCCAGATCCCTCATGGTAATCATACAATGCGTCCTAACCAACAAACCAACCTAACCTTAACCCTGTGGGATTTATACACTACGATTTACATATTCCCTAGTCAGGGGGCTCTGCCTCCTGGGCCCCATAATATATAAACCTAGCCAGGGGGTAGGTAGCCCCTGGACCCCCATGGTAATATATATGTTTTGTCAGGTGGCTATGCCCCCTGGACCTCTCTGGGTTTAAGAAGTCACAGTCTATATATTCCTTATGGCATTATATGCGCCTAAACACAGGGCTGTGCCCTTGGACCCCCTGGGTTTAAGAAAATACAATCTATATATTCCTTAGGCAGGACCCCAAGGATAAAACCTCATACCTTTATATAACAAAACACCAAACTTTTCTTTGTTTACATTTATAAACAGAATACCTTAGTTTCTAATCACTTTTTTGGCATTTGGGGCACTTGATGGGCTCAGATATCAGGCTGAGATAAGTACTAATGTCTATTCGATCTGTATATCCACTACATGGCTTTAAAAATGTTTCAGAATCGACACAACATACACAAAATTAAACATTTCTCTATGGCGTTTCTCAACAAATGGTGTTACACAGCCTGTCAAATCTCCCAGTGGGAAAAAGCGCACGAGTAAAAGGTTATTGTATAAAATGGTGTAAATAATTGCCAAAATGCATAAAAGTACAAGTAAAAGAATTCATTAAATATGTGAATTCAGAAAGACAGACAATGGTAATAACAAAATAATCATTCTCACAACCACGTACCAATTGCAGTAATAAGTTACACGTCACATTTGTTTTGGTCCTCGCAAGGTAAACATGGATGGGGACTTAGTCTCAGAGCAGTGCTATGCAGGCCTATTTTCATCATTTCCCAGTAAACGTAAGGCTGCTGCAGATTCATTTATGCTCTACAAGATGGCAGTGGCCACTTTTCTCTATCTCTATGCATCACTCATGGTAACACAAACCCATTAGATTTACTGGCATCACACAACAATAACTCTATTATTATTATTGTCTGGGAAGGCCTGATTGTCATAAATGAAAAATAATCAACACTGCTCAAGTTACTGTAGAAGTTATGGGAATGTCCTAATGTTCATATTGTGCATATTCATTAATTTGACTGACCATTTTCCTTTTTTTTTTTTTAAGAAAACATTATATAACTCTTTCCCAACAGGTAGTATTCATAGTGGCCCGGGCCTCACTGACAAGGACTCATATTGTCACCCTAGCATGTGCGACAGCTCATGCCCAGTACCAGCATCCCTTGCCTATTCTTCATAATACTAAGAGCCTATGTTGTATTTTCAGTATTATTTTCTAAGGTCTCTATTTGCCACATTTCCTGATAAATCAAGACTGAAGGATATTTTTGTTGTTATATAGACTCCATAGTTGATCATTATTCGCTCTACACTCTGAATAAAATAAGCATTTTTTTCAAGTTATTTTATAAGACAAACTTTAGTTTCAACAGGTTTATATTATCACTTCCATATATATAGATATAATTTTATGTTCAGTGTTTTTATATATACGTCATCCCGCCCCCCCCCCCCCCCAAAAAAAAAAATATGTATTGGTATTTTCACGTGGTTTTACATCATCACTTCGTGAATACTATATAACATCTCTGGCCAGGTAGTCGATTACCAACGTAATTTTTTATACGCTAACCTCGGAAGCCCGTGAAGCCTTTACGAAATGCATAGTATAGGAAAAATGAGAAAAAGTGTTAAAACTACTTAACAAATTTTCAGTGGCAAAAAATAATATTTTGCCGTAATTGTGAAAAATCATGGCATGGCCAGACATACACCATGGCATTTATGTACATGCCATGGTATGTATGTACATGCTACCCATTGGGAAAGGGTTAATAGGGGTTCATCAATTAAAAATTTTACAATTTGGAATGCAGACAAGACCTACAAGATTATGCTAATTTTCTAGATCAAAAGCATATCTTGTAATCTATGATATTTGTTATCGACGAACTCCCACTGATGTCTCATAGTTAAGTATAGCAGAATCAATTAGCAGAATTAATAAATAAGCACAATATGAACATCTGAAACCTCCTATACCTTGTACAGTAACATATACTGCAAGCAATGTTTACCTCCACCTCAGTTAGGTCTGAATGTCAAACATAAGGTGCATCACTTGAACCTGTCCATGCCTGGTGATCAGATATGATGAAGATATTGCATACTAGGCAAGGAGTTAGTATGTTACAACTATTTAGCTGTAGGGTTTTCGAGCATAATCCACTTCTGGAAATTACCTATTTTGCAAAATACTGTTATCTGTAGGGAATGCACCTTCTAGAGATAAAGTCCCAAAACCAGGGTATCATATGAACTCAAAGGTTAATTTTCCGACTATGACAATCAGCTGTTCTGGGAAATTACCCATTTTTACTGTTATGGTGTATTTGTCACCTATAGAAATGCACCTTCTAGATATAAAGTCCCAAAACCAGGGTATCATGTGAACCAAAGGTTAATTTTCCAACTATGACAATTGGGTCTTCCCTTACAATATTTATGTCATCAGATTTGTTTTCGCATGATGAGAATGAATCACACAAATCTAATGATCATTTCCACTGTATTCTCCAGCTGACAATCTTGATGTGATTTGATGAGTCCCAATAGCAGGGGAGGGCATGAAGTATATATATATATATACATTTATACATATATATACATATATACATATATATATATACATATATACATATATATATATACATATATGCATATATATATACATATATACATATATATATACATATATACATATATAATATACATATATACATATATTACATATATACATTATAATATCATATATAATATATAATATTATTACATATATATACATTAACATATATATATACATATATATATAATATATACATATATACATATATATATACACATATATATTATATATAATATATATACATAATGATACTATAATATATACACATACATATATACATAATATACATATATATACACATAATATATACATATATATATACAATATATATACATATATAATATACAATATATACATATATATATGGTATATATATACATATATATACATTATATATATGTATATATATACATATATAATATATTATATACATATTATTACAAATATATATACATATATATACATATATATATATCATATATATAATATTATATAATATATATATATATATATATACTAATATACATATATTATATATTATACAATTAGATATATATATTCATCATAATATATTACCATATATATACATATATATACTATATAGCCAATGTATATACAACATAATATTACAGTATAATATACATATATACACGTATGTATAGCAATAAACATATATATTATACTATAGTAAATATATAGCATATATCATGCAATATATATATAGCATAGGTATCATATAATTAACCATGATTATATACTCTATGTTCATGATAGTTGTTGTATGATGGTGGTGGATGTTTGGCCGCGGTGGCGATAGGTTAGAGCTCGGACTAAGACTGGTCACGACGGTAATCTGAGTATCGGGGTTCGAGTCACCACGCCGCGTGTTACCTTTGGGCAAAGAACTTCACATCGATTGCCTGCCTAGTCCACTGGGTGGCCAGCACCGAACGTCGTGCGGGTAAATAGAGAGGTACCGATAAAATACACGATCTGGAAGGAATCAATACTCACCAAGACTCATAAATTGCTAATATATATAATCATGGAACATGATATTACACGTCATATGTATAACATAGATACATATATTACATGCAATACATGAAATATCAGTGGTTGAGTACGACCATGGTTTTTCACTTGGGCAATGGAACTGTTCACTATATACATGCATACTATCTAGTTCCATTGATGCACCATCCAGCTAAGTCAGTTTTCCCAACTGGATAATAATAGAGAGAATGATTACCTAAAAAGGTACCACCGTCATCATCCTGAAAGAACTGGTGACCTACCAGTAATACTCCAAAGCAATCACAACATAAAACTACAATTAAGTATACATGATTACAGGCGTCAGATATGAACCTAACGTTAAAAAGCAAAATACATATATATATAACATATATATTATACATATATTATAATATACATATACATATACTATACATATATATATATACATATATATATACATAGATACATATATACATATATATACTATATATACATATATATTAACATATATATATATTAATAATATAATATATATATAACAATATAATTCATATATACATATAATATTATATATATAAATATATATACAATATTGACATTATATATGATACATATTATATATTACATATATTATACAATATATACAATATATAGTATATTCATATATATATACAGATATACTTTTCTATATATTATATATTTTATTTTATATGATATATATATATATTTGTTATAT
>NW_023640158.1:153358-155858 GCF_015228065.2 Penaeus monodon
AGTGTGCAAATCGAAAATAAGGGAGATACAGGACAGATAAGAGAGAAGATCGACCCCTCATTTTCTAAGTCCTCTTTAATTTTACTTCGCAAGAATCAAAACAAATGTGACACGTAACTCATTACTGCGATCTACCAAGTAGTCCTTGTGAGAACAAATATTTTGTAATTTTCAGCGTCTGTTTTCTCCAATTCATGTTTGTAATGCTTTCTTTTACTTTTATTATACTTCTTTTTCCTGTTTTGGTAAGTATTTATGTTATTCTGTGAAATAAGCTTGTGCGCATGCACATTTTGCCACAGGGAGATTTGACAGCCAGTGACGCCATTACATCGAGAAACTCCAGTGAAAAATGTTTCATTTTAAGTGGTGTCTATTCCGGGTCAATTTTAAAGCCATTTTGTGGATATACAGGACATTCAGACATTAGTCTCTATCGCAGCATGATATTTGAACTCATCCAATGCCGCAAATGCCGAAAAAAGTGATTAGAAATGAAGCAATTGTGACCACAGATGGAAGTGAAGAAACGTTTGGTGTTTCATGATATAAAGGTATGTGGTTTTACCCTGAGGGTCCAGGCGGCGTAGCTCCCTGGCCAGGCATATATATTACCACGGGGGTCCAGGGGGCGTAACCCCTGGCTAGGGAATATATAGATCGTAGTGTATAAATCCCACAGGATTAAGATTAGGTTGGTTTATTGGTTAGGATACAATGTACGATTACCACAGGGGATCTGGATTACGTGAAATCCTGTAGATTTTTACCGAACGATGGGTTTGGTTCCTGTAGAGTTTTTCAAAAGTTGGTGCGTCAATATGTAGACTTTGAAAGATGGCGGCAATGTTCATAGAACTTCTTTAACCTATTTTAAGCATTTTTTGTGCTTGTTTTACACACTTCTGTTCTCTTTTCTTCTTATTTCAGCCTGTTTTACCTAACAATTTCCCTGATCTACTTCATGCCCTCCGCTGCTATCGTGACTTATCAAATCGCATCAAGATTGTCGGCTGGAGAATGCAACGGAAATGATCATCAGATTCATTCTCATCACACAAAAACAAATCAGAGAAAGTCCATAACACCTTCTCACAGCCAGAGTTTGTTTTCTGTAAATTGTCATGAAGTGATAAATATGGGGAGGTATGGGGAGGCTTCCCCCCCCCTGTCCAGGCAAAAGATAAAAGGTAGGAGATATTGGATTTGAATTTTGGTTTGCAAGAAACCCTGGTTGTGAGACTTTTTTGGCTCTCAATTACAAATACGAACTCATCTTGTTCTTTACTTGTGATATATCCATTTTTTTCTGAAGTATAATTAGCAGATTCCCACTTACCTAACTGCCAATGGACATTGCATTATTTTACAAAATATATAGTTACTTTGTTGCAAATTACAGTTTTGAATAGTGGAATAATCAGAAGGGTGCAGCTGGTTTGGGAGCACTCAAAATTCTAACAAGCAATTTACAACAAAATCAGGAACCAGTCTATGACCCATCTTGCTCATTAGTTCTGATATATGCATAAATAATGTTTTTGTTTTGTTTTTATGTATAACTAGCAATTTCCCACATATCTTCACATCCTCCCTTGCTGTACCAGTTACTGGTTTCTGTGTTACTTCTAAACCAATATGTCTAGTTAGTAGATGACACAGGGAATATTCATATCATAGTTGTTGTTGTTGTTTTTTTATTCACTCCTATCCAAAAAGGGTGTACAAAGCTCACAGAGCCTTTGAGACCTCAACGGATGTTGTTCCTATTTATAGGTCAACACCTTTTTAATGGCAGGCAAAAGCCATTGTAGCTTTGGAAACAGTATACAGCTTCTTTGATAATACACACTGTTGCCTCTTTGACAAATTTGTCAGTGGCACGGAATAAGGGCTTTGACCTCCTCCACGCCAGCTTCCTCACAATGTGAAGAACTTGGCCACATGATTTGCGAGACCCAGAACGCCATGTGCCGCCATGGAGTCTTTGAAACGAAATCGCGACTCATGGGCAGATCCCAAGTGAGGCGCAGCAACACGAACTGTGAGTTAGCTCCGCCAAAATCAGAATCGGAGAGCCTCTCTCCGAAGAATTCCGAGAAACGCGAGGGCTCAGTCAAGCAGCTGTTACCTTCCTCCATGAAGTGTCGCCTTTAGCCGGCCCCTGCCCCGTGCCCAAAGATAACCCGCTAAACCTTGGTTTACCTGGCGCCGCTGGCTGGGTGTGTCCTGCGTTGTCCTTCATAAAACTTGGGACGAACTCTGGGGCATTCACGTTGGGAATGAAGACCGGGGCGTTAACGTTGAGGGTTGTGGTCACGGCCGAGCTCGCCGCCTCCACGTTGTCGCCGTTGTCATCTGCCGCCGCCTCCCAGCACTCTGCTGTTCCGCTGTCCGTCTCCGACATTTTGTTATACTAAGCTAGTAAAAAGTGAGTGACACAGCCAGACAAACAACGTGAGCCGGAAGTTGCTGCCAAGCCAGTATGGCGGATGACACA
>NW_023640158.1:160858-163358 GCF_015228065.2 Penaeus monodon
CGGAGCCGAAGTTGCTGCCAAGAGCAGTAGGCGGATGACACAAACAAAGTGACTCGCGGGAGGGCCGTCGTCTTCGCAGCACATGGAAATCACGTTTGCAATAGATTAATCTTTACTTGCACATTCATTGCAAATATATGGTTACTCTGTATATTTGAATGGCTCTCCATGATATGTCATGTTTATCTAATAATAAAACTGAACAAGTTGGTATACTTTCTCATCGAAAAACGCGCAATATACTCTTATTAAAAAACTATCCAATTTGTATATGTCACTATTCATCTACGTTCTACTGATATATCGATATAGTTTTAAAAAATATTTAGTAATGAGAGGATGCGAAAAATAGGTTCACGACATCACATGGGTTAATACCCCACAAATGGACAATTTAGCTTACCAAAAATCTTCAATACAACCCTTAATTATGTCGGAAGATCCAATCAAAATTCCTCACTAAACCCCCAAGAATCAGATCAATTTGAACATCTATTTTATAAACTGAAGTCAACGCCGTGGATGCCGTGGCAGGATCCGAACCGAAGGATCTCTGCTGAATCAAAACATGTCAAAACCTCCATTCCCAAGGTACCGGGGGGGAAAGAGAGCGAATACTATCCAAGAAGATACTTCACCAGTTGGCTTTTCGAAGACATTATAGACAAGCAGAAACTTTACCGAAATAAATCTCTGGGATATTACTTTCCCCACTTGTACTTCCATTACCGTGCCGAAGGTCGTATAGGCGAGAGACTGCCTGGGTATGTATTGAAGTTAAGAGCTCCACCTACTTTAGCTATAATAATTAAGGTAAATTTTAGAACCAGTCGCGCTGTTTAAATGTTCAGAAGACATCTCGATCATTTTTTCGGGAAATAAGGGTGACCATTTTCGAAAATCCATTTTCTATTCTTTCTTTTTTTATGGGGATTTGTGGGTTGGTGGCGGTGGGGGTGGGGGTGGGACTTTAGTGCTTTGTTACCAAGCGGGACGCACCCTCTAGAGGAACAGTCCCCAAATCCTAGAATAATATGTGAACTTAAATCTAGACTACCTTTTCTACATTCTATTTAACTCCCTAGAGATGGGGCAAACTCCCCTGGTACCCATTTATTAAACTACTTCATGCCAACTTACAGAACAACGGACAGTGAAGAATCTGGATGTCTGAGCATGTTGAGGACTTAGTCTCTGAAAGCTGTGGACATGCAGAGAGTATTTTCGTCATTTCACTGGTAATTATGAGGCTGGTTACTGCAGTTGCATGTGGATAATTAGTATGTATGCTCTCTCTCTCTCTCTCTCTCTCTCTTCTCTCTCCTCTCTCCTCGCTCTCTTCTCTTCTCTACTCTCTCTCTCTATCAATCTCTCTCTCTATATAATTATATATCTATCTATATATTATTTATATATATATATATATATATATATTATATATATATATATATATATCAATGGTACACCTATTCATAATTTTTGTACATTAAGATTCATTTTTAGATATATTTCATCCATATAATGTAAGTTTGCTATTGCAAGATTAAATTTTTATGTATCTACATGACATGATTTTTGTTCCTGTGCACTTTGTGTTTGTCATGGGCTTCATTGCCTGGGCCATACCTGGCCCATTTACATACCGGTTGATCTGTTTGACATTTTCTTTGAAACATGGCTGCTTATGAAAGACATAGAAGACTGTGTGTGCTAAATCAATCGTGTGTAGATTTGTGACACAGGGATAATATCATACTAAACAATGTCATAGGAAACCCAGGATAGATATCTGTTTTGAATTATCTTGGCATCACAGTGTAGTTTAGTTCTTAACAATACACAACAGTATCAAAAAGTTAGTGTGTGGTTGAACTGTGCCTCTGCATTACCATGACTCTTAAGGATTTTTTAGTGTCAGAAACTAGTTCGAGCGAATAAAAAAAAAAAAATGAAAAAAGTGGTAATTTTCAGCAGGTAATTTATAAAAGCATGGCTACACAATAGCCACCTGGATATGGAAAACAAATTGTTTTATTTATGAAATATAATCTTAGGGAATGTTTACCTCTCAGTTTGTGAATGAAAGACAAAATATAGATATGTGACAAAGCTATATGTGACTGGTCTCATTTGTAGAGATGTACTAAATGTTGGTGTAAAATGAATGGAAATTGGTTGGACCTGGTAAAATAGACAAGTCTAATGTGGACAAGAAATAACACAAAGGAGGATCATTGAGGGCAATGGGTACTGTGGGGTTGGTCACAAAATTATAAGAATACTGCTGTAGATGTTGAGATTAATCACAAACACTACTGCAAATTATAAAAAAAAAACATTCATGAACAACACTAAATTGTTAGTGACTGCTGGAAGGCGTATGATTACCTACAGGACGAAAGTTTTTTTAAATATCTGAACGTCAATCAGAAGTATAACTTTGTGACCCCAACACCAGTGCCCACACAAACATCAAACAAAGTGGAGGATACTGAAGGAA
>NW_023640158.1:165858-183649 GCF_015228065.2 Penaeus monodon
TATATTCATTGGCGTGTCATGATGCGACACACGGTAGTATACCTTAAAAACGCGGCTAATTTGCCCAATTATTTCTTCTGGGATGGGTGGCACTATCTTGCAGGTTTTGATCTGATTCTACAATTTACAATTTATGTCGTTGTTTTTAGATACTAGTAGTTTTAACAATATTCAGTTTGTAAGGCATACATCAAGCATTCTGTTTTATTCTGATCTAGACCATGGCTGTAGGGGGTTTATCCTTGTGCATCATTGTTTATGTAACATTCTTCCAATTGTCTCTGCTTTTTTTTTCTGTATGGTTTTTATTAGTGTTACTAGGTGTATTGTGGTAATGTTGAGGAATTTTTCAATTCATGAGCTTTCTTGCTGCAAAATTTGCAATTTCATTTCCTGTTATGCTTTTATGCATTATGATGTTTTGGCTTTTGTTTTGCTCTAAAAGTGTAAATTGTCTTTGTGTCATATACATAATTTGTTGTAGTTTTTTGGGTTGTGATTTTGTAAGTATTAAGGTTGCAAGAATGAATATGTAAGATTACCATATTTTTAGATGTTAAGTTTTATATAGGTCAACCTTATTTATTGAATACATTTCTGTTCTATGATGTTGAGTGTATTATTATTATTATTATTATTTCTTTATTTTTATTTTATTGATTTTTAGTGTATATATATTTTTTTAAGACTAGCTGCTGACGTTGATTGACATTCTTTAAGTTTGTTATCCGTCCTGTGAAATTTATTTATGGTGGACTTTCATATTTTGTGTTTATTAGTAAATTGATATTGCATTTATATTCATGAGAAAGCTCTTTTGTTGAAGTTGTCATGTGAATTTTGTTTATGGGAAAGATCATCCATGTTCGGTACTGGATAATTTATTGAGCTTCATTTATATTTAATTGTTTTTAGATTTTTGCATTTCAATGACTTTGGCAAGAATTTTTATCTTTTGTTATGGTCATGGTATCTCTGATGTTTTATTTTTATTATTTACGTTCTTTACGGCAGTGTTTGTTTTTTCCAATAACTTACGGTAACTGTAAGTATGCTAATTCATTTATATTCTGACCGTTATTGAAAGGTTTGTTGGTTGGGCTGAAGTAATATTTTATTGGGGGGATTTAAAGTATATGTCCTGTTGATATTCTCAGACGACATGTGTTTTGATTGTTTCTAATTTGTTTTTTTTTTTTTTTTTTTTATTTGCTATATGGCCAGCGCATATTCGATTTTGGTGTAACATAGATATTATACAATTTTATTAGAGTATTCTCTTTTGCTCCCCAGTTATATGGGAATTTTTTCGTATATATATTCTGTTAAGATATTTAACTATGATATTTTTTTCTGGTTTCATTATTTTAGTTTTATGAACAAATTTAATCCATGTTTGATCTCTGGTAAACTGTACTCTTCTTTTGTAACTGAAATGCTAGCAGATTATTTTAGTACAATTTATCTTATTCCCATTCTTACCTTCGTTTTAGACTCTTTCTATACATTAATTTAGGTGTTTATATGTGGTTATAATTTTATATCTCTGACATTATTTTTTTCTTTTCTATGCTTTTTACATTTCTTCTGACATTTTAGAAATCATTTACACATGATGTAAGAATGCTGGGCTTTACAGGTATCCTGTGGAACGCCACTCTAATATGTTCCTTGTGCTAATTGTATTTTTGCATGTTCCCTATCTTTACAAAAAAATATTTAATCAATTAATATAAAATTTCCTTTTATTCCTAGGTTACCATTTTATTATTAGTTCATCATGATTTACTGTATTCAAATGCCATTTTCTAAGTGTATGCATACAATTAGAGCATATGTCTCTTATTTGATAACATATTTATGGGTCCTTTCTATCAATTGTTTGGTACACATCAGTGTTGTGTAAATGTGAGCGTCTTAGAACCTTTTATATCTGTGTTTTAGTTTATTGTTTGCTCAAGCCACCAGATTAACTTTTTTGTTACAATTTTTTCAATATTTCCCTAGACAGTTATTGGACTGATGAATCTGTATGAATTGATTTGATGGATTTTTTTTTCTTATATTTGATAGGATTTATTTTGCATTTTGTAAACCCCTTGGGTATTCTCCATGGTCAATGAGAATTTGTTTGTCTTTGTTTTAAGGGGGGAAAATTTTGGCAAATCATAGCAGTTCTTCCCTCTTCAGTCAGCTGTTAGCATTATTTTTGTGTTATCGTTGACATATTTCTTTTGTATTCTTCTTTTGAATATTTACGAATTTCTTTTGCTATTTCAGTGACTGGTGGTCATTTGTCAATAAAGGTCAATGTATTTTGTGTTACCTTTCTGTTAACTTTTTAATAAATTCCAAATTTTCACGGGGAGTGTTTAAAATCTGTTGAAAAGACAGAGAATTTTCCCAGGACTCGCTGTTTTCTTCTCTGTGTTTTGTTTGCTTCAGCTAATATTTTATACTTCTAGATTTTCATTATTTGGCCTTTTTTCCATTTATTATAGGCTTCTTTATTTCTACACTTTTCTATGAGTTCTTTGATTTTGCATTCACACATGGTTTATTGCGATTTTGAATTTACACTTATATTCTTCAAATTTGAAATTTTTTTTTCCCCTGTTTTGTATTTTGTTTTTTATAAGACCTATACCTTGAGTAGGCCGCACAGGTGGCCCGAATGGTTAGAGTATCGGACTCAACACACAGTCACGACGGCAATCTGATTCAAGGGTTCGAGTCACGGCCGGGACCGTTGTCCCTGGGCAGGAACTTCACCTCGATTGCTACTTAAGAATTTGTGCCGGGCAAGCCAGCCCCAAGGTCCGTGCTGGTTCCCAAGCCCCGGATAAATAGAGAGAATGATTACACCCAACACAAGGGTAAAACACGGCACTGTCCGTGGAACAAGGAACTGGGGGACCCTACCACGTACTTCACTCCAAGAAAGCATCACAACAGAAAAACTAAGTATCATGCTGTAACCACGGCACGGCTCAGACATGAACAACCGTTAACAAGAAAGAAGAATACCTGAGTGAAACTTTGATTTTTTTTTGTTTCGTATTTATTAGTTCTTCTTTTATATTTTATACTGTATACTTCTTACTAAACTTTTTACTTTCATTATTATTCCTTTCTTTCAAATATAATTGGAGGATTTTTGTATGGTGTTATCTCTTACTATGTGGTGAGTGTCATTTTGTTTTTCTTTTTTTATTTTTTTTTTTCTTCTTTATTTGAATAGTATCAATTTCTAAGTGACTTAGAGTAGAACGAATGGCTAGTAGAATTAGGTTCAAATGTTGACTCCTTGCATTTTCTAGGCCTATAATGGTTGCTGCTGGGGAAAGTTAACAATAAATATTATTTTCTGCGATTACCTTAAATAAAATTTTATTTGTTTGTTTTGGTGTTTGGTTCATATTAGGATTCCACATTGAGTGTGACGTGCATTGAAATCTCCAATTATTGACTTTTAGGTCATTGATATTTGTTTCTGGTATAATATTCTATATTTTTGAATTAGGTTATTTCATGGATTATAATCAGAGAATTAGAATATTAACCACTTGTGTTTTGTTACTAAATTTCATTCCCATAGTTTGATTTTATTCTGTTAATGACCTTTAGATTTATTTCTTTATATTGTATATTATCTTTATGCAAATTTGATAGTACTTTTCTATGGTTCTATCTGTCACTATCTTATGAATTTATAATTTTGTAAGTTGAACAGTGGTCTTATTTTCACCCAAGTTTGTCACCTAATGCCACGCTATGTTGTGTTCTCTTGTGTATCATATGATAAATCTGTGTTTTTATTAAGAAATGCTAGCATTCCATTAAATAATCGTTATTCATAGCACTTATTGTTGTGATTTTTTTAAATATTGGGTATTTCTTTTATTGCATTTGGCTATTGCTTCTGTAATTGTTTTTTGACACTGAGTTTATATGTTTGTGACAGATAGTATTGTTGTTTATTGTATTCCTTTATATTTCTGTCCCCTGAGGGATTGGATTATCCCTCTCTTAAGGGGACAAGGGTCGAGATACAGTGGGACTTGCCGCAATCACAGAGGCATTACAATGTCATTGTTCACCAGACAAGGTTCTCGCGCCACCTCGTCTGAGACATATCAGAGACCAACTCTGAGGCACCCGAGGCCAGAGCAATCTAGATTCACTCCTGTTAAGTCCATAAGTTTAGACTATTATCCTGGTGCCTTTGAGTCATTACAGAGTGCCGCCGACGAGTTTGGGCGTAGGCTGCTTGCAGAGACATTGACTGCAAGAAGGCATTTGTACGGCTGCATCACGAATTTCCTTTGAAGATCCTGCCAACTGAGAGAATTTCAACAAGGACTATGGGATTAATAGCAAGCAGTTTCATCAGTACTGAAAGTGCTGTACAGTTGTGGTGTGGGCCTGTTGAGCTTTTTCCTTTGAGTTAAGAACTGAGGCCAAGGCGTTCATCTTGCCAACTAACCACTTTCAAATCACTTAGCCATGGATTGGATACTGGGTAAAGCTACTGTCCCAAGTCAGTGTGGGGCAACAACTCTGGGTAATATCAAGATTACACTTAACTTCGCTAACGATGTAACTGTTCTATATGGCCCCTGAAAAACTTAGTGGTGGCTCTTGATGCATTTAGCAATGAAGCAAAAGCCTCTCTGGTTAGAGGTCTCCTGGCACTAAGAATAAGCTCAAGGACTTCAGGTGCCTGCTAGGAGTTCCTGTTCCATTAGTACATGCTCTGCAGGAGAGGAAATTGAGGTCACAGAAAGCTTTATAACCTTGGACAGTGCTGTTCAGACCCTGGGGCTGTCAGACCGGAAGTTCAGTAAACAGCTTGCCTAAGAAGCAGGGAGTGTCATGAAATCTCCGAGAAGGATTATTGGAGAGATGCTGGTACCATGTGCAGAGGACCAAGCTATGTGTCTCAAGGACTGATACTGCCAGTTTTACTTACGGCTAGTTGAACCTGGACGCTATATTCTGCCTGAATCTGTCTTGATGCCTTTTGTAAGCAGGTCCCGTGTGCCAAATCATGGGATTGTGGATCATGTGCCAAACTACCAGTACACCAGAGACTGGTACAGGACCTATTACTTGCACAATCCATGATCGCCAACTCAGGCTATAAGTCATCGGGCATTTTCCACAGGATGACCTTGCCAGCAGGTTGCTCTGTTCAGACAACCCGCCTGGAGGAGGCCTGTGGGTTGACCTAGGAAGTCATGGCTAAGGCAGATTGATAAACTGTTGTGAAGCTAGAAATGCCTGGAGCTCTGCATGACAGCGAACCTTGTAGCTGAAATGAAGTCCCTGTGGATGCGACTATGTACCCTGTCAGCATTAGCTCCCCAGTGATTTTGAGGGTAATGAGAACATTTTCTTTTTTTTAATTTGAATTTCTCTCTGTGATGCTGTATCTTTTTTGGGGTTTGGCAGTGTCCAAGCTTATTGGGGGAGTATTCAACACAATATATTCTTTGTTTTTACTGTTATCTTTCCTGATATTCACATCCTGATAAAACATTCGGAGCAGATTCATATTTTTTCGGGGGGGGGGGTTCCTTTTTTTGGCATGTGCAAAATATTTCTATCTGGTTTATATTTAAGTTGGTATTTTTCTTTTGTGGTGGCTGTTGCCTTGTTGTTAGGATCTGCGTGGCTATGGTTTGGACATATGTGGGTCGTGTGGTTTTGTTCGGTTGAGCCAGGTGTCGAGGGTAGTTTCACTGTTTCTGTGTATTATGTTCGTGATTTAATGTTCAGGTTTTGTGTATGGATGTATGTTGGAATTGTTGTGTTTTGTGTGGTTCAATGTTGGACTTTTTGTGGGTATTGTTGGACGAGAGCTTTCAAATCTATGAACCCATTTCTTTATGTCTTAAGTATTGGGTCGTTGTGCTCTGAGTGTTTATTTGTTGTGTCTTTGTGTATTTTACCAAGTTTTTGTGAATGGAAGATGGTTCTAAGGCAGCAGGGTTCTTTGTGCAATGTTTGTAATCATGCTTAAATTGACTGCCACTTACTATAATTGGTATTGCCTTCGACACTAAATAATGACGCAAAACTAGGTAGTATGAATCCATACAAGGACCAAAGTCTTACAACCATTTACTAGATATACTCCCAAGCTGAATGAAGTGTTTTTGAAACATTTAGAATGCAACATGATTCAACTTATACAAACAGAATTCATATATTTAGAGGAATTTGGCCCCATGCCGACAGGAGTTTCACCAATGTATAGTGTGTATATAAATGCTGTGCCCCTTACTGCCAGTATAGTTGTATTGTATTTACACAAAGATAGCCCACAAGTATTTACTTTTTACCAAGGGAGTCAACGCTAGTCCTACCTTTCTCACCTGTTTAACCCTTATGCTGATTTCAGAAGTATATATATTTTTCCTTTATATTAAGAAAATAAAATTTTTTCATGGAGACTCATGGAAGGAGAAATCAGGTGGGTCATGGTGCATTCTGATTGATCCCTGATGTCTGAGCAGTTTTGAAGACATATGCATGTAACAAAACAAAACTACTATGAACATGTTCCAGGGGCAATGGGATAATATGCATACTGCCCCTCAGTATGAAATACAAACAGGGAAATTGTGGGGTAAAATGTAAGGAAATCGACTAGTACACTCAGAGAATATGTGCATTGCAGTAATCTCGTAAAGCATGGGCTGTGCTCCCTAAGTTAGGCCCATAGCTGCAAACAAACTTCCTCCATCTATATGAAATGTCCAGAGGTAAAGGGGAAAACACTGCCAAATATGCCATTTTTAGTTAAGTATACCATGCAGTAGGCAGACTAGTTTTCTCTGATCCCAAAATACAGGGGAAGCTTTTCTGACTTACCCCCCTATTTCCTTGCTTGTTATTAATGTGGTGGGAAGGGGGGGGGAGGCTTAGGAGACAGAACTGGGGCCCAATGTGGGGGATCAACTCCTACCTTGGACTCAGCTCTTGCCTCAACTAATTTCTCCCCCTTTCATTTTCCTTCTCTTTTTCATCCCTTTTTCTATCTACTTCCAAGGGTGTGAGAGCCATGCTGAAGGGCCCAGAAGCCATAGCCATTTCTGTGAAAGCAAGCTTGGTGGGCGTTGAGCAATCTCTGGCCTCAGGCAACGGAAAACAAGAAGGGACTGGGAGTCCTGTTGTCTTGATGTTGTGGTACACTCCGTGTTTGCTGCTGCTCTTGGGGTGGTTGGGGCGGAGGCTCTGGCTTGAAGACTGAAGGGAAATCGCTGAGCATGTCCTGTGGGCATCTCCGGTGAGGCAGCACTTGTTGATGTCAGGAGAACCTTGAATAGAAACTGTGTTGACCAGGAGTAGAGTGAAAGTATCCGTGTTGATGAGCCAGTGTCTTCTCATATCAACCAGCAGGTTGTGGTGTGAGGGGAAGTCATCTCCAAGTAGTGCCGGGTCACAGCGATGAGGAAACTCCAGGGGTAAGTGCACCCGGCGAGGCGTATGGGGATTTCTCTGGAACCGTAGATTTGATTGCAATTCCTATGTTGGCAACAAGCCTCTGTGGGTCGTTGTTGGCAGCTCATCTTTTGGACTGCATGGTGGGAAAATGGAGAGGAAGGCTCCGGGAAAAGTGCTTTCCAGTTCTTTGTCTTGGAAGTGGAAATTGGTCGACTGTGTTGATCAGGTTGTGACTGCGTTGCTTAGTGGCCCCCTTCTGTTTTTTTTGATGCCCTCGTGGCCTCCACCTACATCTGTTGAGACAATTATAGGCTACACTCCTGTACCGCTTGTGATAGGAGCAAATGCCTTCTGGGAATGGGGTGAAAGGCCCTGATGGTGTTGGACCCTCGGGCAGTTGCTGCATTGAAGTTGGTACTAGTTGGCGGGAAAACAGGAGCTGTTGGTTGAGGACAGGTTTGCTGATGTGCATCTGTTAGTGCATTGGCTCTGGTGAGGAGAACATCAATGGACGTCTCATCTCAGTCGTGGAGCTTCTCCCTGATGTTGCCAGGGGAGGAGCAGAGCCAAATATCTTTGGGAAGATCCACTTTGTGAAACTTACCTTGTGTATCTTTGTTGGGGAGGTAGCATAGGCTGGTGATTTCTTGCCAGACTTGTTTTTGGTACGATCTCCATGTGATGTGTTGGGGAAGTTGAGGATTTGTCGTGCCCTCACAGACGGAAAAAAGCGAAAACTCCTGCAACAGTTTTCCTTTAGCCTTCGTATCATTGTCGTCCCGCTGGCTGTTTTAAACAGTGGAAAACCTCCTCAGGCAAGACGGCTACGACTTGGTCTGCTTGGTGGTTGCCT
Source organism: Penaeus monodon (assembly GCF_015228065.2). NCBI lineage: Eukaryota > Metazoa > Arthropoda > Malacostraca > Decapoda > Penaeidae > Penaeus > Penaeus monodon. Next base: position 174,164 of record NW_023640158.1, read on the forward strand.
TAACAATATTCTGAGCCTGAACCTGGGTTATGTCTCCCTGAAACCAGGTGAGGGGTTCGTTTGGAGAAAAAAGTGGGAAGTGGATGGAGGCGGCATTCACTTCAGTTTAAAAGGGTAGCGCGTCGGTGTTCATGTCATTCAGGGCCACCAATGTTGGAGAGGCCTAGGTTGGTTAATGAGGAGCCAAGGCCTTAAGTGGAAGGAGAGTGAGACTCAGAGGTGCAGAGTAGTCTGTCTAATTTTTTGGGGAGCACACTGTGTAAAGCAATATGGGAGATGTAAGGTTAGCAGCTGAGTACGCTGATTGGCTGAATGGCTGCATCCCACTCTCCTGCGTCGTGGCAAATCAGCAAATGACCCCACTGACAGCATCCCACCACTGGTGTGGGGTAATTATGCTGAGCGAGGCTGTGCCGGTGCTGAGTAAGATGATTGTGGCGGATGACTGGTGCAGAGGGAAACCATGCCGAGCAAGGCTGCCTGGTGCTGATTGAAGTGATTGTGGCATCCGCCACAATTCAGGCTCACCATGGACAACAATTTTTTTTTTTTTTTTTTTTTTTCTGTAGCAGCATGCCCCTGCAACCTGAAGCTCAGCATACTTGCCAGGTTGGGTCACGTTGGGTCTTCGCTCATTAAAGTGTGGGCTCCCTTGTTCATTCCCGATTTACACAGTACAGTGTATTTAAGCCACAGAATCTGGAACTGAGAACAGCATTCCCCAATCCTCTAGCTGACCACAACACAAGCACCCAGCATTAGGATGCCAGTCCTTCCCCAACTGGGGAGTTACTGGCTCCCCGTTGATCTCCACTTCACCTACAGTCCCCAGCCATACAGTGGAGGGAGAGTTCTTTAAAGCATGACCCGCAAACTGAAGCTCAGCATACTTGCTAGGTTGGGTCACATCAGGTCCTCGCTCATTGGACTGGGGTTCCCTAATGTCTTACATAGCACACATACATTTCAGTCGCAGAATCCTAAACCCGAGATCAGCATTCCCTGATCCTCGGCAGCCACGATAGCAGCAGCAATCAGGACTGTCCGGCCTTGCCAACTGGGGACCCTACCCTTTGATCCCCCACTTCACTTACAGCATCCAGCCATACCAAGGGGAAACCAAAAACCCACACAATTGCTCTCTAAAGAGATACAGACCTCAATGTATGCTGTCAACTCTATCCACTCTGAATCATCCACCCCTTCTTCTCTCCCAACATCCTCTACTCCATCTCATTGTAGTCTTTATTGTATGCCCCCACCTCCCTTATTACTACTCTTCATCCTTATTGTTTTCTCGTACTACCTCTCTCCATACCATCCCTTTTCTTCCCGCCCTCATCCTTCTACTACTTCCACCTCTGCAAATCTTTTTTGCCCAGCCAAGTGGGATCTATTCTTTTGATTCCCCCCTACAACCCCCTACAGCCCCCAGTTACATAAGAGTCCCAAGCTCATGCACTATCTACCATGACTGACCCACTGGCAAACCTATTCCTGCCCAACCCCTCTTAACATTTTTTACCAGGGTGTTTTGTTCTCCCCAACTGATTGTCTTGTCTATGATAAGGATTGGTCGACTGTGAAAATGGCTTGCTCACATACCCCGTCGACTATGATGCAGTAGCAGTCCAGTGCTACACTATTCCTCCAGAGCCCAATGAAATCCTACACCAATATGCCAAGATTAGCTTCCGTAGACATGACTCCTCCATGGTGTTGATAATGGAGTGTCCTTCTCCACAGCCCACTGCCCTCTATGTAACCAACCTGGTCATGACTGTCATTCAAATTGCTCAGCCATGAATATTCTGTATAATTACCAATATTTAATAACGTGTTTTTATAAAATACATGTTTTACATGTATATTTTATGGTAAAATTTTTCCCTTTTTATTTATGTGATATATATGTATTTATACAAGACCCTGAAATATTTATACCTGGTGTGTAGAATCAAGTGGTTTGAGTTTAAATAAACAAAATTTGTATTTTTGAAAATTGGAAATTATGTAGTGTCTGCAGTGTGAGGTAACAAGGGAAGGTTTGCGTTTAACTTTTTTAGTGATACAAACCCCATTAAAAAGTAAGTAGCAAATTCCTTTATAAAATACAAAATATTCACAGGATTGAACATGGTTTGGCAAGGACAAAGCCTTGCTTAAAGGAACTTATTAACTTATAAAAAAAATGTATTAAATTTTTGAAAAATATTAGAAAACTTACATAAAGAAAAAGTAGTAAAATTTACAGTTTTATTTCTTAAGATTGGAAATTTTATTACGCCCCCTTTTTTTGGGTTTTGTAAATTTGTGTTACATACAGGGGGTCCAAGTGCCAGATCCCAAGGAGTGATCATTAGGCCCTAGGACTGCTCATGTTTTGCGCATTCCTGAAATTCAAGATTTTTTTTTTTTTTCTAATACTTTTGAATTCTAGTTTTTGTTTTATTGATTTAAATTTAAAAAAAGTGTTATTAAAATTTTGGTAACATTAAAGACAAGAAATAATACAAAAGAAGCAGAGGTCGAAAGTGAGTTATAACCTTTTTTCAAAATCCCCCCCCCAACCCCTTGCCCGTTTTTGTGTGGGGGGCTTAGGGGCGGGACGGCCCCCAATGATGGGGAACCCCCAAAACCTTGGATCGCCCGCCCAATAATTTGCATGGTTTTTATTTTCCTTTCCCCCCCTTTTGTTTCTGTCCTTCCCCAAAAACCCTTCACTACCCAAACCTCCTAAGGGTGAACCCGTGCGAAAGGATGAAAGGCTGACTTTGTGCCAGCCCTGAACGGCCCGATTTAGTTATCTGCCCTTCCCCCTCAAGGGGCCCCGAGGGGGGACTGTTTTTATCCCCAACAAATCCGGCTCCCATGGCAGTAATGAAAATTATCTCCATATTAGGGGCAAGGCTTGCCCCTTTATCAAATAGCCCCAAAGATGAAAACCCCACCCGATTTCCCTGACCCCGGCTCCCTTTGACCCGGCCCCGAACACGCAAAACTCCCCCCTATCAATCCCTATAGTACAGTAGCCAAAAACCCAACCCTTAAAAACTTTCCACTCCCAGCACGCTCATTCATACTCTCCCCCACAACCTCCAACATCAACCACCCCCCCCCTTTAATACCTTACAGCCTTATTCCCCACCCCCCCTAAAACTACCCCCCTCAAACACACCCCATCGTCCGCCCCCCCCTTTCGATCCCCCTATCACTAAACAATATGAATCCCCTTTTCAGGCACCCAAAGGGACCGTTTTTTTCGTATCCCCCCACACCCCTACTTGACAACCCCCTCTTTTCCCAAAACAATGCTCCAAAAAAAAGTAGGTAAAGTCTTTTTCGTAGCCCGACCGCCCGCCCCCGTCTTTCCAGAAAACCCGAAAACCAAGCTATAGCATTAACAAAACTAACAGACCTATATGGAACCCATCCTGCAAAACCCCCATCCAACCTCAATACTTGCCCGGGAAAAACATTTAAATTTCCCCCCAGCAAATTGCCCAATCTATGAAAAAGTTTGGTCAATTGTGGAGAAGTTTACTTGCCTGTCTCACAGACAGAGCAAATCAGTGCAATGACCCCTTTCCCCCCAGAGGTCATGAAAAAAACCTTAAAACAACCCAAAAATTTCCCTTCCGTAGACATGATTCCCTTTAACGTTACATAGGAGGAGAATCCCCCCCTTTTCGCCTAAAAACCCCCCCAGCAGTGAAAAAAATTTTGGGTCTAGGACCCCCACCCAAAAACATTGCCGTTCCACAGAGAGGCCCATATGGCCCCCCGGGCCCATACCCGATCTAATGCCTGCAAATCACGCACATGTGCCAACTGTGGCGGCCCCCCAAAAGTTTTTTAGGGCGTCCCCCCTAAAATTTGAGTTGAGGTAGCAATTCAGATTCAAATTTGGGGACTCACACTAGAAGCCAGAAAGAAGCAGTCGACGGGGTTTCTCTTTACCCCTTTTACCCCAGTAAATGCTCACTTACCAATTTCCAAAACCCCACCCCCCTACATCAACCCCCCTCTTCACCCCACCTTCCCCAGTCAAACTCTTTTGCCATCCTAAATCCAGGACACCCCAAAATCTCTATACAGAATTAAATCACCACTCCCCCCCAAAACCCCTTCCCCTCCCTCCTGCACAGCCGGGAACAGACAGAACAAAATTTTTCCCCCCCCTCCCCCTACCACACAATCACCTCCACTTTCCTTGCTTTTTGTGAGAACCAGTCCTCCTTCCCCCCCTCACAAGAACCTTTTACCCAAAAACCCCCCAACCAACTCCTCAGAAGAAAGCATGAAAATTTCAAGTTACCTCATGAAAAATGACACTCAACCCCCAAATACAACCCCTCTCCTTCCATCACCAAGTAATGCTGATTCCATCCTCCTCCTAACGTACCCCCCCCACACCAATCCTCCACCCCCTCCCAACACAGCCCATCCACCAACCCCACACCTCTCCATCTCAGACCTCTCAACCCTTTTCCCCACCCCAGCTTTTCCCCCTAAAATCTCCAACACGTAGTAAAATATATCGTAAAGATAACTACCCTTCTTGGAATATTCCGGTTTCCGTCCACAGCCCTGACTTGGTCATACCCTTTCCTCTTAATCCATCTATTTATGCCTTCAAAGCCCTTTTCTACCATCCCCCAATCCCAACCCCAATTATCTTTTTGCTTTTCCCCACACCCCCCCCCAACCCCTTGCCGTGTTGTCGGGGGGGGCTTAGGAGGCGGAGCTGGGCCCCAAGATGGGGAACTCCCCAACCTTTGGGGAAATCACCCCCGACAACAATTTTGCATGGTCTTTTTTTTCCTTCCCATTTTTTGTTTTGTCCCTTCCCCAAACCCCTTCTGCTTCCACCCCCTGGTGTGAGACCCGTGCTAAAAGGAAAAAAGGCTGATTTTGTGCCAGCTGAACGGCCGGGGGCCTGAGCACGGTTTCCCCCTGATTTTCTAGCCCTTACCCCTGAGGGGGGACTTTTTTTTACCCCCAACATAACCAGGCTTACCATGGCCAGTAATAAAAACTTATCCTCCACTTTTAGGGGCAAGAGGTTCCCCCTTTTATAAATAGCCCAACGATGAAAAACCCCCCCGTTTCCCCGACCCAGGTTCCCCTTTGACCACGGCTCCCAAAACACTGCAACAACCCCCCTCATAATCCTACTAGTCAGTACCCAAAAAAAACCAACCCTTTAAGAAACTTCCATTTCCCCCAGCACGCTCAATTCATCACCTCTACCCCCAAACCTCCAACATAAACCCCACCCCATCCCCCCTTTATTAAACTTACAGCCTATTGCCACCTCCCCATAACATACCCCCCTAACACTACTCCATCGTCCCACCCGCCTTCGACTACCCCTATCACTAAAAATTTTGAAACCCCTTCAGCGCACCCAAAATGGGACCGTTTTTTGTGATCCCTCCCACAGCTCCCAACTCTGACAACCCCCTTCTCTTCCAAAATGCTCCAAAAAAAAAGTAGGTAAAGCTTTTCCTAGCCGCCCCGCCGCCCCCGTCTTGTCAAGAAAACATCCAAAAACCAAGCTATAGCTTTAAACAAAAAAAACAGACTAATGGAACCCTCCTTGCAGAACCCCATCCAACCCTCAATCTTGCCCCGGGAACGTTTCAATCCCCCCAGAAATTTGCCCAACTATGACAAAGATTGGTAGTTTTGTGGAGAAGACCTCCTTGCCGTCTCACAGACTATGATGAAACTCATAAAAGTACCCCATCCCCCCAGAGGTAATCGAAAAAAACCCAAAACGGGTATAGAACCCAATTACATTGGCTTTCGGGGTATGTATGGGATCGGCTTTTATCTTTTTTTTGAGAGTTTATACCAGCAGTATAAAAAAACACAAGACCCGTTAGTTATAATCGGGGCCCCGCGGGGTCACGGTCAGCTGCCGGGAGAGGGGGGAGCTGACCTTTGTGCGGTGGTTAGCACGAACTCGCGGTCAAACAGGGTCAGATATAAATGTGACCTCCGCCCCGCTGGGGGGGTGGTTCTATTTGGGCTTTTGGGTCCAGTGGAAAAAGCCACTTGGTCCACTGGTAACAGAAATAGAATTTTCCCACATCCTGTAAAAGAAAAGAATTATCCCCATCTTTTATTTCTCGGCCCCCTACCGGCCTCGCCCCGAGGGGCCTTTAAAAGGGTGACCCAACTTGGTGGGGTCTCGTTCCTGCGTTGTCCCCGGTTCAATTTGTGGTGTCGTCCCTGTTGTCCCATCCTCCGGTCCTTGGGTAATCGTCCGTTTCGATGTTTACACGTCCTCAAAAGTCTGCACAGGCCTCCTGACTTCAGTTTGTCTTGACCTCCTCGTGTCCCTGGGCCCCGGCTAAATCGGCGGCGTCCCGTCCCCACTCCCCAAGCTCGTCCAGGTCCTTCTCGGTCCACAAGTCCCGTAACTTTGTCCGGATTACGGGGTCGGGGGAGGGGCGGCATTGGGGGGGCTTTTACCTGCGTGAGTCCGGAGTTGACCGGATCGCAGGCGGGCCGCCAGGGTGCCTATGCACAGCATTTGGGGCGATGGACCTGCGGCCAAAAAGGGGTGGTTTCGCTGGGTCTACGGGGGGTCCGGCGGGAACGCCCGTCCACTAACTGGGGGTATTACACCTTTTCTGACGAAAATCCTGGTCCGCGGGCCCCTGGCGATTTCGATGAGCCTTTTCACAGACCCAAGGGTCCCCCTTCGGGGCCGTGTCGGTCGACGCAAAAAATCGGGGGCCCGACAAAACAAGGGGGCCGAGAAGAGAAAAAGAAAGGAACGGGAAAAAAATGGGGGGGAAATTTCCACTAGCCCGGGTTTTCAAACAATTTTCGGTTTTTTTAATGTTGGTTTTTTAACTTATTTTCTCTTTTTTTTTTTCATTTTTTGTTTTTTTTTCACAAAGGAAAGAAGAAAAAGAAGAGGGAGATGTCGTAGCGGTCCGCATAGACCTATTTGAAAAATACCATACACTTGATAGATATGAGAATAGATAAGGAAGACATTGGCGATTCCGAAGCTATTTGAACCATAGTCGTCCACAGATAAAAAATGAGTAACTTTTACAAGACAGCGACAGACAAATTGCGGGAAAGAGATAAATCTTTTCGCCGGCACTAAGACAATGAAAAAGGGCAGTGTCTTTTATCCTGTGTGTGGAGTGGCTGAATGGTTGTGTAGGTGGTGAGTGAAGCTATCGTTAATGAGAGGGAAGCAGTGACCTCACAAGGAATGAAACACAAAACACAATATTTGCTTACTTAACAAAAAATGAAGTAAAAATTTGAATGCTAGCTATTACGATTTTTTTTCAAACCCCTTTAATTCAAAAAATTTAAAGATTGCGACGAATGTACGAGAAGAACGGTGACATAAAAAAAAAATATTTGCCAAATTTTTTTTAAGCAAAAATTTTTGGGGGCAGGAAAACAAAATGCCCAGGTACAGTCTAGCTTTTACGTCAGACTTTAATAAAATCAATAACAAAAATCAATAACGGGGGGATCCTATACCCAAATGCCATATGACTGAAGCGACTCGAGCCCGGAATATAATATCCTGCTCTCTTTGGTATCTGTAAAGGGCGCTCCAAAAAATTTCCCCCAAGGAAAAAAATTTACGAATAAAACAAACGCTTGGGGGGGTTTCCCAAAAAATGAAGCGACTTCAAGAGGGGGAGAAAGGTGTGATTAATAAGGAAAATGATTTGCTTAAACCCTAGTCCACATTAATTAAAAGGACGCCCCGGGGTCACACCCACTCAAAAGGGGCCCAACGAAAAGAATAACTTACTTCGAACGACAGAGCGCAGATCTATTAGGCATTTAGCAACCCCCGGGCAAATGGGCAATCTGGCACTTGATATGGGGGAAAATCCTACCATATCAAAAAAAAACAATTTTTTTACCTGCTTTGCTCTAGCGCCATAGAACGTGTCACAAAAAGCAAGTAAAATGTATGTTTTCTTCCAAATTAGAGGGAACAAGTGGTCTTGACCCTACCAACGCCGCCACCGACCGGGGAAAAGGAAAGTGAGTAGGTCAGGTCGGGGGCGAGGGTTAGGAAGAGAAAAATGAAATGGTATTTGTGATAAAAAAAATCACGAAGCGTTTTAAATTTTGTTTCAGATGAAAAAATATAAAACTCTAAAAAGAGAGAAAAAAAGAATTTTTAAAAAAACGAACGATATTCATTTATTGATCAATTTCTGATGCACGGAAATGCGATCTGGGTGGAAGAATAGTGGAGAAGGATTGCGTCCTTTGCACCTACTAAAAAAACAAAAAACAACGGCTTAAACAGTATGGGAGAAGAAGGAAAAGAAATAAGAAAGGGGCCCAAAAAGTTTTTCTTACGTGTTTTTTTTTTTTGCATGTCTTTAAGCGGTCGAGCGGATTTTCTTCGGAGATTTGCGTTTTATGCTGCGAGCCCGGAAGGACGCAGGCCACCCGCCACCAGATATAACGGGTATAGAAACCCATTTCATGGGGTTGAGGGGTATTGATACTGGTATTCGGTTGCTCTTTTTTTCGAGAGTGATACCAGCAGTTTAAAACACACAAGACATGTTTGTTATATGGGCCGCCGGAGGTCCGGGCAGCTGCCCGGAGGAGGGCGGAGCGACCTTAGTGCGGTGGAGCTTTTGCAGAACTCGCGGTCAAAAGAGGCAGATATAAAATGGACCTCCGCCCCCGCTGAGCGGGGGTTCTTTTTTGGGGCATTTGGATCCACGTGGGGAAAAAAGCCACGTGGTCCACTGGGAACAGAAAAGAATTTCCCCAAACCCGTAAAAGAAATAGAATATCACATCTTATACCACTAACTAGCCAAAATTACCTTCCGTAGAAAGACCTTTTCCCTTAAGTCTTAAAAGGGGAAATCCTTCCCGTTCGTCCATCCAACCTCCCCACGTGTGCCAAAATTGTTGGGTCTAGGACACCCCGCCAAACATTGCCGTCCACAGCCCGATGCCCCCTATGTGCCCAACCTGGCCATAACCCATCTAACTGCCCTGCACAATCACCCCATGTGGCCAACGTGGCGGCCCCCCTAAGTATTTTTTAGGGGGTCCCACCTACAAATTTTAGTCTGAGGTAGAACTCTCAGATTCAAACTGGACCACACTACGTGAAAAGAAAGAAGCCGTCGACGTGGTTTCTTCTTATCCTTACTCCAGTAAATGCCTTTAAACCAAATTCCCTTTAAAACCCCCCCCCCCCACATTAAAAACCCCCCCCTTTTTCCTTACCTTCCCAGTAAATCTTTTCCATCCAAATCCAGACACTCCAATTCTAAGTATCTCAACACCCCCAAACCCAACACCTTCCCCTCCCCTCCCGCACTACCCGTAAAGACAGAACAAAGTTCCACCCCCTCTTCCCCTACCACACAACACCTCCCCTTCCTTTTCTCCTTGCTTGAGCCCAGTCTTTTTTCCCCCCCCCCACAAGAAATCCTATATCCCCCCCCAAAAC
>NW_023640158.1:183749-191249 GCF_015228065.2 Penaeus monodon
GAACGGTATCCTCTGATTCTTCAGCCCTTCACCAACCCTCTGCTATCCACCTCCTAGGGTGAGCCGGCTGAAGGATGAAGCTGACTTGTGCAGTCCTGACGGCCTGAGGAGCCATGAGCACGTATTCCCTGATTTTTCTAGCCCTTACCCCCTGAGGGGGGGACTGTTTTATCCCAACATATCCAGGCTTACCATGGCCAGTAATGAAACTTATCTCCACTATTAGGGGCAATGAGGCTTGCCCCTTTATCAAATAGCCCCAACGATGTAAACCCACCCGATTCCCTGACCCCAGGCTCTCCTTTGACCACGGCTCCGAACACTGCAACAACTACCCCTCATCAATGCCTACTAGTACAGTAGCCAACAACCAATCCTTAAGAAACTTTCCACTCTCCCAGCACGCTCAACTTCATCACCTCTACCCCACAACCTCCAACATCAACCACCCCATCCTCCCTTATTAATACCTTACAGCCTTATTGCCCACCTCCCCATAACACTACCTCCCTCAACACTACTCATCGTCACGCACCCGCCCTTCGACTACCCCTATCACTACAACAATATTGAATACCCTCTTCAGCGCAGCCAAATGGGACCGATTTTTCGTGATCCCTCCCACAGCTCCCAACTCTGACAACACCCTTCTCTTCCAACAATGTCTCCAAAAACAAGTAGGTAAAGTCTCTTTCCGTAGCCGACCCGACCGCTCCCGTCTTGTCACAGTAACATCCGAAAACCAAGCTATAGCATTAACAAAACTAACAGACATATATGGTAACCCCATCCTTGCAGAACCCCATCCAACCCTCAATACTTGCACCGGAACAGTTTCAATCTCCCCAGCAAATTGCCCAATCTATGACAAAGATTGGTCAGATTGTGGAGAAGACCTACTTGCCTGTCTCACAGACTATGATGCAACGTCAGTACAATGCTACTCCATTCCCCCCAGAGGTAATCGAAAGAAACCCACTATAACGGGTATAGAACCCAATTACATTGGCTTGCAGGGGTATTGATACTGGTATTCGGCTTGACTCTTTATTTCTGAGAGTTGATCCCACGCAGTATAAAACACACAAGACATGTCTAGTTATAATCGGGCCGCGCGGAGGTCACGGTCAGCTGCCCGGAGAGAGGGCGGAGCTGACCTTAGTGCGGTGGTAGCTTAGCACGAACTCGCGGTCAAACGAGGTCAGATATAAAATGTGACCTCCGCCCTCGCTGAGCGGGTGGTTCTTATTTGGGACATTTGGATCCACGTGGAAAACAGCCACGTGGTCCACTGGTAACAGAAATAGAATTATCCACATCCTGTAACAGAAATAGAATTATCCACATCTTATATTGCTCGGCCCACCTACTCGCGCCTCGCCCTCGAGGCGCCTTCAAGGGTGACCTAACTTGGCTGGTCGTCTCGTTCTCCTGCGTTGTCCTGGTTCAACTTCGTGGCTGCTCGTCCATGTTGTCCTCATCCTCCTGGTCCTTGGTGTAATCTGTCCGTTCTCGATGTTCACACGTCCTCAAAAGTCTCGCACAGGTCCTCCTTGACTTCAGATTCGTCTTGACCTCCTCGTAGTCCTGGCCCAGGCCTAACTCGGCGGCGTCCTCGTCCACACGTCCTCACAGATCTCGTCCAGGTCCTTCTCGCGTCCACACGTCCTCGAAATCTTCGTCCGGATCTACGGGCGTCGGGGCAGGGGCGGCATCTCGGGGCGGCTTATACCTGCGCTACGAGCTCCTGGAGTTGACCGGATCTGCAGGCGTCCGCCAGGCGTCGCCTATGCACAGCATTCTGGGGCGACTGGTACCTGCGGCCAAAGGTGCTGGTTCGCTGGATCTACGGGGAGTCCGGCAGGCAACGCCCGCCCCACTATACTGGGACGTATTAACCCCTTTTTCTGACGAAAATCCTGGTCCGCGGGCCTATGGCGATCTTCGATGACGTCCTTCTCACAGCATCCTAAGGGTCCTCCTTCGGTGCCGTGTCGGTCCGACTGCAATATAAAGTCGGGGAGCCAGATCATACACGTAAGGGCCAGAGTAAGAGAAAAAGAAAGGCAACAGGGAAGATGGGGTGGTAATTACCACTAGCCGGTTATCATAACAATTTACGGTTTTTAATGTTGGTTTTTAACTTATTTTCGTCTTTTTTTTTTCATTTTGTGTTTTATTTTCACAAAGGTAAAGAAGAAAATAGAAGAGGGAGATGTCAGTAGCGGTCCGCATAGACCTATTTGAACTACCATACATCTCTGATAGATATGAGAATAGATAAGGGAACGACATCGGCGATCCGCGAAGATCTATTTGAACCATAGTCGTCACACAGATAAGAAATAGATGTAACTTGTACACAGACAGCGACAGACAAAATTGCGGGCTAAAGAGATAAATCTTTACGCCGGCACTAAGACAATGAAAAGGGTCAGTGTCTTTTATCCTGTGTGTGTGAGTGAGCTGAATGTGTGTGTGTATGCGTGTGTGAGTGACAGCTATCGTTAATGAGAGGGAAGCGAGTGACCTCACACAGAGAATGAATCACAAACACGAATATTAGCGTTCACTATAACAAAACTGAAGTAAATTAGCAATGCTAGCTATTTACGATTATTTCAACTACCACATTGAATTCAACATATAATGATATGCGACAGAATGTACGCATGAATGAACGGTGACATAAAAAAAAAATATTCGCCAAATTTTTTTCAAGCAAATCTTCTCGGGGTCAGAAATCTGAACTGCCGAGGTACATGTCTAGCTTTGCACGTCAGACTTCAATAAAACTCAATAACAAAACTCAATAACGGGGGGATCCTATACCCAAATGCCGTATATGACTGAAGCGACTCGAGCCAGGAATATAATATCCTGCTCTCTTCTGCGTATCTGTAATGGGCGCTCGCAAAATTCCCGAAGGATATATAATTCACGAATCACACAAACGCTTGGGGGGTACCCAAAACATGCAAGCGACTTCAAGAGGGTGAGAAAGGTGTGATTAATAAGCGAATAATGATTCTAGCTTAAACCCTAGTCCTACATTAATTAACGGACGTAACCGCGGGTCACACCGACTCAAAGGGAGCCGAACGAACGAATAACTTTACTCTCGAACGACAGAGCGCAGATCTATTAGGCATTTACGCAACCCCGGGGCAATATCGGGCAATCCTGTGCACTATGATATGGGGAAGATCCTACGCTATATCCAAATAATACAATTTTGTTACCTGCTTCGCTCTAGCGCCGATAGAACGTGTCACCAAAAAGCAATGTAACAATGATATGTTTGCTTCCAAATTAGAGGGAACCAAGTGTCATCTGACCCTACCAACGCCGCCACCGACCGGAAAAGAGAAGTGAGTTCAGGTCAGGTCGGGGGCGAGGGTTAGGAACGAGATAAATTGAAATGGTATTCGTGATAAGATAAAATCACGAACGCGTTAAATTCGTTGCAGATGAAACAATATAAATCTCTAAAAACGAGAGAAAATAATGAATTACTTAACTAACGAACGATATTCATGTTTATTGATCACATACTCGATCGCACGGAAATGCGATCTGAGGTGGAAGAATAGTGGAGAACGTGCCATTTGCTGTCCTTAGCACCTACTAACCCAACAAAAAACAACGGCTTAACACATGTATGGGAGAAGAAGGGAAAAGAAATAAGAAAGGGGCCCAAACGTGTACTTACGTGTTTTTTTTCTTAGCCATGTCTTGAAGCGGTCGAGCGGATTTTCTTCGGAGATTTGCGTTCATGCTGCGAGCCGGAAGGACGCAGCGCCACCCTGCCACCAGATATAACGGGTATAGAACCCAATTACATTGGCTTGCAGGGTATTGATACTGGTATTCGGCTTGACTCTTTATTTCTGAGAGTTGATACCACGCAGTATAAAACACACAAGACATGTCTAGTTATAATCGGGCCGCGCGGAGGTCACGGTCAGCTGCCCGGAGAGAGGGCGGAGCTGACCTTAGTGCGGTGGTAGCTTAGCACGAACTCGCGGTCAAACGAGGTCAGATATAAAATGTGACCTCCGCCCTCGCTGAGCGGGTGGTTCTTATTTGGGACATTTGGATCCACGTGGAAAACAGCCACGTGGTCCACTGGTAACAGAAATAGAATTATCCACATCCTGTAACAGAAATAGAATTATCCACATCTTATACCCACTAACATAGCCAAAATTACCTTCCGTAGACATGACCTTCCCTTTAACGTCTATATAGGAGGAGAATCCCTTCCTGTTCGTCCATACCAACCTCCTCCACGTCAGTGCCAAAATTGTTGCGTCTAGGACACCCAGCAAACATTGCCGTTCCACGCCAGATGCCCACTATGTGCCCACCTGGCCATACCCGATCTAACTGCCCTGCACAATCACGCACATGTGCCAACTGTGGCGGCCCCCATAATGTATTTATAGGGGCTGTCCACCTACAAATTGAGTCTGAGGTAGCAACTCCTAGATTCAAACTTGGACTCACACTACGTGAAGCCAGACAAGAAGCACGTCGACGTGGTTTCTCTCTTATCCTTACTCCAGTAATACTGCTCATTCTACCAATTCTCCTAAACCCACCCCCCTACATCTAAACCCCCTTTTCTACTCCTACCTTCCCCAGTCAAACTCTTTTGCCATCCTAAATCCAGACACTCCAATCTCTACTACAGATATCTCAATCACCACCACAACCCCAACACCTTCCCCTCTCCTCCTCGCACTACCCGTACAGACAGAACAAACGTTCCACCCCCTCTCCCCTACCACACAATCACCTCCACCTTCCTTTACTCCTTTGCTTGAGACACCAGTCCTTTCTTCCCCCCCTCACAAGAAATCCTATATCCCCCAAAACTCCCCAACCAACTCAGAAGAAGAAACCATTGAAAATATTCAAGATTACCTAATGAAAACTGACACTCAACCTCCAAATCTTACAACTCCTGCTCCTTCCACACTCCAAGTAACTGCTGATATCCATCCTCCTCCTAACGATATCCCCCCCTACACCCTATCCTCCTACCCCCTCCCAACACAGCCCATCCCCCCCGACCCCAACCCGCCCACATTATCCCTCCCACCATCCCCTCTATCCCTTCCACTCCCTCCTGGATACACACGTGAATCCCTTGTGTCACATGTATCCCCCTTTCCCCATCTCCTAATACCCCTCCTAGTAGAACACCAACTCCCACACCTCTCCCATTTCAGACCTCTCAGTCCTTTTCCCACCCCTCTAGCTGCTTCCCCCCTCAAAATCAGTAAAGTATAACTATCCTTCATTGGATATTCGCGGTTTCCGCTCCCACAGACCTGACCTTCGTCATATCCTTTCTCTTATAGTCCATCTATTGTATGCCTTCAAAAGACCTTTCTAACACATCCTCCAATACCCCCCAAATTTTCATTTTGTCTTATCCCCACATTCCCTTTATGTCTCATCCATACTTATCAATCAGAAAACACCTTATGTCACACCTCCCTTTCAAACCAATGTCCCTTGCACAGTTATCCGTATCTTCCTTGTTCCTTATGTAATGTTCCCCTTTCAATCCCACACATCCTATTATCGTGCCCACGTTTTGAAACAGCCCGTACCTCTGCTTTCCCCCATCTATCCTCCCTTCACCGACCTCCCAACCTATCAGACATCCTTTCAGAATCCCACACTTTCTGCTTCAACAACCTATTCTCTTTCCTCAAACGTATACATATCCTTCATCTAATCTAACTCCTTACTACACCCGACCCTAACCCTTTCACTCACCAATTCCTTTGCCCAGCTTAGACAACTAATCACTAACTCAACCACCCTTCCCAAACATTAACTATAGTGCTACATGACCTTAGATGTCTAGCACATTTCTCTTGCTTTTAACCATTAACCATTAACCATTCCCCACATTCCCTTTATGTCTCATCCATACTTATCAATCAGAAAACACCTTATGTCACACCTCCCTTTCAAACCAATGTCCCTTGCACAGTTATCCGTATCTTCCTTCATCGTTGGATCACAGTTATTTCAGTCTACTTCTCCCCTTCCCACCCTATTGACTTTGTTGCTTTTGAAAATGTAATGTTCCCCTTTCAATCCCACACATCCTATTGTCGTGGCCACGTTTTGAAACAACCCGTACCTCTGCTTTCCCCCACCTATCCTCCCTTCACCGACCTCCCAACCTATCAGACATCCTTACAGAATCCCACACTTTCTGCTTCAACAACCTATTCTCTTTCCTCAAACGCATACATATCCTTCATCTAATCTGACTCCTTACCACAGCCGACCCTAACCCTTTCACTCACCAATTCCTTTGCCCAGCTTAGACAACTATCACTAACTCAACCACCCTTCCCTAACATTAACTATAGTGCTACATGATCTTAGATGTCTAGCACATTTCTCTTGCTTTTAACCATTAACCATTAACCATTTTCGAATTCGTATACGAATGGGGAATTATCCATCCGATTATTAGGTCCGGCAGCGAAAAATTAGGCAGTCAAACAAGGGCGTAACCCCACACCTCCCAATCGCCGATCGGCCACTTTCACCCTTATGCACATATGCCGTAAGGGCGCAAGAATGAGACATTGTATATCGACACTACCTACTGAAACTGAACGGAGAAGGCTGAGAGTGTCGTATTATAATGGAATCCTCCCAATGTTGTTGGTTTATGATAAATAAATGAAGGAAAATGAAAAGCAATCTGATTTTTTTTTTTTTTTTTTTTTTTTTTAATAAAATGCGGTGAATATATTGCGATATCGACGTGTACATCAGATAAGCAAGTTCAGACTTAGGTTATAATGTGTAAACAATGGCGTATTTATATCCCGTAAAATAAACAAGTATGGTCCGATCTTTGTCATCGGGTGATAACGGCTGCTTCTGTGTAAACTCGAGGATTGTTGGCCTATTTGACATGTAGTCGCCGATCGGATAAACCGTTCTTACATCATATATTTCATGTGCATGTGTTCATTGGAGACCGAATAAGTAAGAAATCACAAAAAATAACAATAACACGATTATTACTACATACATACAAAACAAACGTAAACAGTACATGAAATATATATATATATATATATATATATATATATATATATATATATATATATATATATAGGCCTATATATATAGGCCTACTAAAACATACGCAAATGCAAACGGACATGCGTACATGTATGCATACAATACATACCTGTTCACAAATATGTACACACGTGTAGACATTCAAACACACACACACCATATGAACTTCTGGGTACATGTACATCCAACAAGCATGTTTTCATATGTAAACACATGTACATGCATGGAAACACTAATACAAGTGGTGTGAGACCACCAGTAGCAACGTCTAGGCCAGGTAAGGTAACCAACCTTACGATTTTCCTAAAATTTTTAGGGGGTACCCATTTTCGTCATAACTCGAGACCCAATTACATATTTTCACACTTT
>NW_023640158.1:196249-205571 GCF_015228065.2 Penaeus monodon
GTCATAAGGGGAAAGTGGCCGATGGGCGTTTGGGAGGTGGGTTTCCCCCTTTTTTTGACGCCAAATTTCGCGCCGGACCTAATAATCGGATGGAAAATTTCCCCCCTTCGTATACAAATTTCAAAAAAATGGGGTTTAAGGTTTAAAAAGCAAGAGAAATGGCTGACATCTAAATCAGTAGACTATAGTTAAAGTTGGGAAGGGGGGTTTGATTTAGTGATAGTTGTCTAAGGGGAAAAGAATTGGGTGATGAAAGGGTTGGGGTCGGCGTGGAAAGGGAGTAGATTAATGAAGGATATGTATGCGTTTGAGAAAGAAAAGGGTTTTAAAGCAGAAAGTGGGGGTTTCTGTAAGAGTCTGATAGGTTGGGGGGTCGGTGAAGGGGGGATAGGGGGGGGAAAGAGGGGTAGGGTGTTAAAAACGTGGCACGACAATAGGATGTGGGGGTTTGAAAGGGGAAATTACATTTTCAAACAACAAGTAAATGGGGTGGGAAGGGGGGAAAAGTAGACTGAAAAACGTGATCCAACGAGAAGGAAGATAGGATAATGTGCAAGGGCTTTGGGTTTTAAAAGGGGGGTGTGACAAAAGGGTTTTCGTTGAAAAGGAGAGACAAAAAGGGGAAGGGGGGAAGGGTTTAAATGGTTAAGGGTTAAAAGCAAGAGAATGTGCTAGACATCTAAGGGTCATGTGCCTATAGTTAATTTTTGGGGAAGGGGTTGAGTTTGATTATTTTCCCCTAAGCGGGGCAAAAAATGGTGGGGAAAAAGGGTTAGGTCGGGGTAGAAGGGTTAGATTAGATGAAGGATATGATACGTTTGGGGAAAAGAGAAAGGTGTTGAAGCAGAAAGGGGGTTCTGAAGGATGTCGATAGGTTGGGGGTGTGAAGGGGGGATAGATGGGGGAAAGCAGAGGTACGGGCGTTTAAAAACGGGGGGCCGATAAAGGGTGTGGATTAAAAAGGGGAACATTAAAAAGGAAAAAGGAAAATACGGAAAAACGGAAAGGGGGACTTTGGGTTTGAAAGGGGGGTGGACATAAGGTTTTTTCTGTTTGATAAGTATGGATAGACATAAGGGAAATTGGGGATAGAAAAATGATAATTGGGGGTTGGAGGATGTGTTAGGGAAAGGGTTCTTAAAGGCAAAAATAGAGGGACTAAAAGGGGAAAGGGATTGGAAGGGTCGGGCTGTGGGAGGGGAAAACCCGGAATTTTCCCAAAATAAGGAATTTTAACTTACTGATTTGGGGGGGGAACCCGAGAGGGGGGGAAAAAGGCTGAGAGGTCTGAAATGGGGAGGTGTGGGGTTTGGTGTTCTACTAGGGGGGTTTTAAAGGGATGGGGAAAGGGGGAATTTTGTGACTAAGGGTTCAGTGTGTACCCGGGGGAGGGAAGGGATAGAGGGATGGGGGAGGGAAAATGTGGGCGGGGTGGGGTCGGGGGATGGGCTGTGTTGGGGGGTGGGGGAAAGGGTGGGGGGGGGATATGTTGGGAGGGGGATATATCGCGTATTGGGAGTGTGGAAGGACAGGAGTTGTAGATTTGGAGTTGAGTGTCAGTTTTCATTAGGTAATCTTGAATATTTCATGGTTCTTCTTCTTAGTTGGTTGGAGTTTTAATAGGATTTTTGAGGGGGATAAGAAGACTTAATTTCCAAAAATGTAAAAAGTGTGAGGTAAATTGGGTGCTCGAGTAGACGGAAATGGGTTACCGCACGTACAGAGGAAGGAAGTTTTGGGTAATGGTGAAGGTTTGTTACCTACTGGAGTGCGATTGAGTTGCACTGGTGTCTGGCAACATGTATAGAAATGGTTTAGAGTAGGGGGTGTTTATAGAAAACATGCTTGTTGGAGTACATGTACCCAGATTATATGGTAGGTGTAGGTTTGAAATGCTACACGTGTTACATATTTGTGAACGGTATGTATTGTATGCATACATGTACGCTGTCCGTTTGCATTTCGATTGTTTTAGTAGGCTTATAAGCCCTTAAAATACATATATGTAATATGAATATATTATTATAGGAGTATATCTATATATATTTCATGTACTGTGACTTGTTTTGTATGTATGAGTTGAATGGCATGTTATGTTATTTTTTGATTTCTAACTTTTCGGCTCGATGACATGCACATGAAATATATGATGTAAGAACGTTTATCACGTAGGGAAGGTCATGTAATAGGCCAAGAATTTTGCGATTTTACACAGAAGTGCGTATTACTTTTCGTGACAAAATGGGATACTTGTTTATTTTCGGATATAAATGCCATGTGTTTACACATTATCCAAAGCCAATTGAACTCCGCTCACGAGTGCGGAAGTCCATTTATATCCGCATTTTACAAAAAAAAAAAAAAAAAAAAAAAAACTCACATGCTTTCATTCCTCTTTCTAACACAACCATTGGGAGGATTCCATTATAAAGACACTCTCAGCCTTCTCCGTTTTTCAGTAGGTATCGTCGATATACAATGTCAATTGCGCCTTAGGCAATGTGCATAGGGTGAAGTGGCGATCGGCGATTGGGAGGTGTGGGGTACGCCTTGTGTGCCTGATTTTTCCGCTGCCACATAACGGATGGATAATTCCCCATTCGTATACGAATTCGAAAATGGTTAATGGTTAAGTTAAAAGCGAAGAAGTTGGGCCCTTTAATTCTAGATCCATTACACTAAGTAATGTTAGGCAGGTGGTTGTTTTGGTGAGTAGTCTAAGCTGGCAAATGGAATTGGTGAGGAAAGGGTTCGTCGCTGCTTGTAAGAGTCAGATTAGATGAAGGATATGTATTTGAGGAAAAGAATAGGTTGTTAGTAAGAATTGTGGGATTTCTGTAAGGATGTCTGATAGGTTGCAGGTCGGAGAATTAGGTGGGGTGAAACAGAGGTCATTGTTTAGTTCAACTAAGCCACGACAATAGGATGTCTGATTGAAAGGAACATTCATTTTCAAAAGCAACAAGTCATAGGTGGGAGGGGAGAATGTGCCATTAATGTGACAACATGAAGATTACGATAACTGTTGAGGACATGCTTTGAAAGGGAGGTGTGAACATAAGGTTTTGATTGATTAAGTATGGTAGGACATAAGGGAATTGGGAAGGAATGGTTAATGGTTGCAAAGGGTGAAATGTAATAATCTACGGCATGTAGCAATAAGTTAATGTTTGGGGTGTTGGTCTTTGTGTCATGGGAACCCGGAATAGGTGGTGAAAGGGTTAGGTCTGGGTTAGTAGGATTTTCAGTTGATAATAACTATCACCGTTTGGAAAGAGAATAGGTTTTGGAAGCAGAAAGGTGGGATTCTGAAAGGGTTATGTTCGGGAGTTGGGAGGGCAGTAGATGCGGAAAGGAGGTACGGCTTTTCAATCGTGGGCACGATAATAGATGTGTGGGATTGAGGGGAACAGTTCCCAAGTAGAAGGAAGTATGGTAACTGTGCAGGCATTGTTGAAAGGAGTGTGACATAGGTGTTCTGATTTGTAAGTAGGATGATTGATAAAGGAATTGTGGGAAAATTTTTAATTGGGGGTTATGGAGGATGTTTGAGGCTCTTGAAGGCATACAAAGATGGACTAAAGGGAAAGATAATGACAAGGTGCATGGTCTTGGGACGGAATTCGTATAGATTCCAATAAGGTCGTGTTTGTATTATGATTTTGAGGGGGAAGCAGCTAGGGGGGAAAAGACTGAGAGCTGAAATGGAGAGGGGGTTGGTGTTCTACTAAGGGGATTAGGACATGAGAGGAGTCTGCGAAATTATGTATTTACCCGCAATTTTGTTCAGGAGGGGTGAAGGGTAAGGGTGGTGGGAGGATAAGGGGGGTTGGGGTGGGGGCGAGGGCTTTTGGGAGGGTGATGAGCTGGGTTATGAGGGAGGTATGGTAGTTAGGAGGATGGATACAGCAGTTACTTGGTGTGGAAGTTTCAGTTTAAGATTGGAGGTTGCAGAATGTAAATTAGGTAATGAATATTTTCAATGGTTACTTTTTAAAGTTGGTTTGTGAGTTTTGGGGCATATGGTTATTGCAGGGGGACTGTGCTTGTTGTTCTCAGGCCATAGTAAGGAAGTGGAGGTGATTGTTTGCAGGGAGAGGCGAGGACGTTTGTTCTGCTGTTACGGGTTGCGAGGAGGGCAGAGGGAAGGTGCTTGGGTGGGGTGGGATTTATCTGTAAAGGTGAATAGTCAGTCGGATTGGATGGCAAAAGAGTTTGACTGGGAACGTAGAGCAGGAACAAGGCGTTTGGCGAGGTAGGGGGTGGGCGAGAGAATGTGCAGAGCAGTATTGCGGAGAGGGAGAAACCAGTCGACGTGCTCGTTGTAGGCGTCACGTAGTGGAGTCCAAGTTTGAATCGAGGTTGCTACCGTCAGACTCAATGTTGTAGGGAGACAGCCCTGATAAATCTGTGGGCGTGGCCCCAGTTGGCACATGTGCGTGATTGTGCAGGGCAGTACGAGGGTATGCCAGGTGGGCAGAAGTGGGCATTGGGAACGGAAGTGCTGGATGTCCAGACGCACAATTTCGGCAGCTGAGTGGAGAGGGATGGAGCGAACGGAAGGATTCTCCTCCAATAAGACGTTAAAGGGAAGGTCAGTCTCTGGAAGGTACTTTTGGCTATGTGGGGTATAGGTGTGGATAATTCTATTTCTGTTACAGTGTTTGTAGGATTGATTCTATTTCTGTTACCAGTGGCCCGTGGCTGTTTTCCACGTGGATCCAAATGTCCCAAATAAGAACCACCCGCTCAGTGAGGGCGGAGGTCACATTTTATATCTGACCCTCGTTTGACCGCGAGTTCGTGCTAAGCTACCACCGCATAAGGTCAGCTCCGCCTCTCTCCTGGCAGCTGACCGTGACCTCCGCGCGTCCCGATTATAACTAGACATGTCTTGTGTGTTTTATACTGCGTGTTATCAACTCTCAGAAAATAAAGAGTCAAGCCGAATACCAGTATCAATACCCCTGCAAGCCAATGTAATTGGGTTCTATACCGTTATAGTGGTGGTCAGGGCTGGCGCTGCGTCTTCGTGCACTGACGCAATCCGGAGAAATCCGCTAGACCGCTTCAAGACATGGCTAAGAAAAAAACACGTAGTACAGCTTTGGCCCTTAATTACTTCCGGTCAAATTAGGTGATGGGTTACGATGGTACATAAGCTATTTGTTAGTTATTTTTGGGTTACTGTGAAGCGTAGGTGGGCGGCTAGAAGCAAATGGCACGTTCTCCACATTCTTCCACTCAGATCGTTAGTGGATCGGTATGATCAATAACATGAATTCGTTCGTTATTAAGTAATTCATTATTTTCTCTCGTTTTAGAGATTTATTTGTTTCATCTGCAACGAATTACGCGTTCGTGATTTTATCTTATCCGAATACCATTTCATTTTATCTCGTTCCAACCCTCGCCCCCGACCTGACCTGACCTCACTTTTTCTTTTCCGGGGCGGTGGCGGCGTTGGTAGGGGCAGATGACCACTTGGTTCCCTCTAATTTGGGAAGCAAACATATCATTGTTACATTGCTTTTTGGTGACACGTTCTATCGGCGCTAGAGCGAAGCAGGTAACAAAAATTTTATTATTTGGATATAGCTTTGGATCTTCCCCCATATCATAGTGCACAGGATTGCCCGATATTGCCCCCGGGGGTTTCGTAAAATGCCTAATAGATCTGCGCTCTGTCGTTCGAGAGTAAAGTTATTCGTTCGTTCGGCTCCCTTTGAGTCGGTGTGACCCGCGGTTACGTCCGTTAATTAAAGTAGGACTAGGGTTTAAGCTAGAATCATTATTTGCTTATTAATCACACCTTTTTCACCCTCTTGAAGTCGCTTGCCCTTTTTGGGTACCCCCCCAAACGTTTGTGTGATTCGTGAATTATTATCCTTCGGGAAATTTGCGAGCGCCCATTACAGATACGCAGAAGAGAGCAGGATATTATATTCCTGGCTCGAGTCGCTTCAGTCATATACGGCATTTGGGTATAGGATCCCCCCGTTATTGAGTTTTGTTATTGAGTTTTATTGAAGTCTGACGTGCAAAGCTAGACATGTACCTCGGCAGTTCAGATTTCTGACCCGAGAAGATTTGCTTGAAAAAAATTGGCGAATATTTTTTTTTATGTCACCGTTCATTCATGCGTACATTCTGTCGCATATCATTATATGTTGAATCAAGTGGTAGTTGAAATAATCGTAAAAAGCTAGCATTGCTAATTTACTTCAGTTTTGTTATAGTGAACGCTAATATTCGTGTTTGTGATTCATTCTCTGTGTGAGGTCACTCGCTTCCCTCTCATTAACGATAGCTGTCACTCACCACGCATACACCCCACACTTCAGCTCACTCACACCACAGGATAAAAGACACTGACCCTTTCATTGTCTTAGTGCCGGCGTAAAGATTTATCTCTTTAGCCCGCAATTTTGTCTGTCCCCTGTCTGTGTACAAGTTACATCTATTTTTTATCTGTGTGACGACTATGGTTCAAATAGATCTTCGCGGATCGCCAATGTCGTCCCTTATCTATTTCATATCTATCAGAGATGTATGGTAGTTTTAAATAGGTCTATGCGGGGCCCTACTGACATCCCCTCTTCTATTTTCTTCTTTACCTTTGTGAAAAAAAACACAAAATGAAAAAAAAAAAGACGAAAATAAGTTAAAACCAACATTAAAACCGTAAATTGTTATGAATACCGGCTAGTGGTAATTACCACCCCATCTTCCCTGTTGCCCTTTCTTTTTTCTACTCTGGCCCTTTCGTGTATGAATCTGGCTCCCGACTTTATATTGCAGCGGACCGACACCCGGGACCCAAGGAGGACCCTTAGGGTGCTGTGAGAAGGACGTCATCGAAGATCGCCATAGGCCCGCGGACCAGGATTTTCGTCAGAAAAGGTTTTTAATACGTCCCAGTATAGTGGACGGGCGTTGCCTGCCGGACTCCCCTAGATCCAGCGAACCAGCACCTTTGGCCGCAGGTTACCAGTCGCCCCAGAAAGCTGTGCATTTGGCGACGCCTGGCGGACGCCTGCAGATCCGGTCAACTCCAGGAGCTCGTAGCGCAGGGATAAGCCGCCCGAGATGCCGCCCTGCCCGACGCCCGTAGATCCGGACGAAGATTACGAGACGTGTGGACGCGAGAAGGACCTGGACGAGATCTGTGGGGGACGTGTGGACGAGGACGCCCCGATTAGGCCTGGGCCAGGACTAAGAGGAGGTCAAGACGAATCTGAAGTCAAGGAGGACCTGTGCGAGACTTTTGAGGACGTGTGAACATCGAGAACGGACAGATTACACCAAGGACCAGGGGGATGAGGACAACATGGACGAGCACCCCGAAGTTGAACCAGGACCCAAAGCAGGAGAAAGAGACGACCAGCCCAAATTAGTCACCCTTGAAGGCGCCTCGAGGGCGAGGCGCGAGTAGGTGGCCGAGCAATATAAGATGTGGATAATTCTATTCTGTTACAGGATGTGGATAAAATTTTATTTCTGTTACCAGTGGACCACGTGGCTGTTTTCCACGTGGATCCAAATGTCCCAAATAAGAACCACCCGCTCAGCGAGGGCGGAGGTACATTTATATCTGACCTCGTTGACCGCGAGTTCGTGCTAAGCTACCACCGCACTAAGGTCAGCTCGCCCTCTCTCCGGGCAGCTGACCGTGACCTCCGCGCGGCCCGATTTTTAATAGACATGTCTTGGGTGTTTTATACTGCGTGGTATCAACTCTCAGAAAAAAAGAGTCCCAAACCGAATACCAGTATCAATACCCCTGCAACCAATGTAATGGTTCTATACCCGTTTATAGTGGGTTTTTTTTCGATTTACCTCT
This sequence comes from Penaeus monodon, assembly GCF_015228065.2. Classification (NCBI taxonomy): domain Eukaryota; kingdom Metazoa; phylum Arthropoda; class Malacostraca; order Decapoda; family Penaeidae; genus Penaeus; species Penaeus monodon. The sequence goes on from NW_023640158.1 coordinate 204,093, forward strand.
GGGGGGAATGGAGTAGCATTGTACTAATGTTGCATCATAGTCTGTGAGACAGGCAAGTAGGTCTTCTCCACAATCTGACCAATTTTTGTCATAGATTGGGCAATTTGCTGGGGAGATTGAAACTGTTCCGGTGCAAGTATTGAGGGTTGGATGGGGTTCTGCAAGGATGGGGTTACCATATAGGTCTTTTAGTTTGTTAATGCTATAGCTTGGTTTTCGGATGTTACTGTGAAAAGACGGGAGCGGTCGGGTCGGCTACGGAAAGAGACTTTACCTACTTGTTTTTGGAGACTTTTGTTGGAAGAGAAGGGTGTGTCAGAGTTGGGAGCGGGTGGGAGGGATCACCGAAAAATCGGTCCCATTTGGCTGCGCTGAAGAGGGTATTCAATATTGTTGTAGTGATAGGGTAGTCGAAGGGCGGGTGCTGACGATGGAGTAGTGTTGAGGAGGTAGTGTTATGGGGGGGGGGCAATAAGGCTGTAAGTATTAATAAGGGAGGATGGGGTGGTTGATGTTGGAGGTTTTGGGGTAGAGGTGATGAAGTTGAGCGTGCTGGGAGAGTGGAAATGTTTCTTAAGGATTGGTTGTTGGCTACTGTACTAGTAGGCATTGATGAGGGGGTAGTGTTGGGAGTGTTCGGAGCCGTGGTCAAAGGAGAGCCTGGGGTCAGGGAATCGGGTGGTTTACATCGTTGGGGCTATTTGATAAAGGGGCAAGCCTCATTGCCCCCAATAGTGGAGATAAAGTTTCATTACTGGCCATGGTAAGCCTGGATTATGTTGGGGATAAAAAAAAAGTCCACCCCTCAGGGGGTAAGGGCTAGAAAAATCAGGGGAATACCGTGCTCATGGCCTCCCTCAGGCCGTTCAGGACTGGCACAAAGTCAGCCTTTCATCCTTTCAGCACGGGTCTCACCCCCTTAGGAGGTGGATAGCAGAAGGGTTTGGTGAAGGGACAGAAACGAAAAGTGGGAAGGAAAATAAAGACCATGCAAAAAATTTGTTTAGTCGAGGGCTGAGTCCCAAGGTTGGGGAGTTCCCCCTCATTGGGTCCCAGTCTCCGCCTCCTAAGCCCCCCCCACGACAACAACGGGCAAGGGATTGGGGGGGGGAATGTGGGGGAAGAGACAAAATGATAATTGGGGATTGGTATTGGAGGATGTGTAAGAAAAGGGCTCTTGGGAAAGGGATCAATAGATGGATTATAAGAGGAAAGGATATGACCAAAGGGCAGGTCTGTGGGAGCGGAAACCGCGAATATTCCAATGAAGGATAGTTATACTTTACTGATATAGATTGTACTACGTGTTGGAGATTTTGAGGGGAAGAAGTAGAGGGTGGGGAAAGGATTGAGAGGTCTGAGATGGAGAGGTGTGGGAGTTGGTGGATGGGCTGTGTTGGGAGGGGGTAGGAGGATTGGTGTAGGGGGGGATATCGTTAGGAGGAGGATGGATATCAGCAGTTACTTGGTGAGTGGAAG
>NW_023640159.1:7500-17500 GCF_015228065.2 Penaeus monodon
ATATGTATATGAATATATGTATATATAAGTATATAAATATATATATGTATATATATATATATATATATATATATATATATATATATATATATTGTGTGTGTGTGTGTGTGTGTGTGTGTGTGTGTGTGTGTGTGTCCCTATGTGTATCTATCTATTTACCTATCTATCTATATCTATATATATATATATATATATATATATATATATATATATGTATATATATGTAGATATATGTAGGTATATTTTTATATATATGTAGATATATATATATATATATATATATATATATATATATATATATATATATATATATATATATGTACATATAAGTAGATATATGTATATATATGTATACATCAGGATCCGTGATTGCGTCTGCCTGAATAAACTTTAAAGAGAGTATTAACAAGCCAGTGATTGTGGTTTTACCTTATGTTCAATTTGCCTTTTATGTTCAGTTTGCCTTTTATGTTCAATTTGCCTTTTATGTTCAATTTGCCTTTTATGTTCAATTTGCCTTTTTATGTTTAATTTGCCTTTTTATGTTCAATTTGCCTTTTATGTTCAATTTGCCTTTTTATGTTCAATTTGCTTTTTTATGTTCTATTTGCCTTTTATGTTCAGTGTTGGTATGTCAGAAGAACTCATCTTCTCTGCGTGTAATAAGCAAGTTTGACTGGTCAGTGCATATATGACTCGTTGTGAGGATAGTAAAACATGGAGTTGCTGCGCTTAACTCTATGTATTGAGGAGGATCTACGTGGCACTACTGAAGGTTATTTACATTTCGGATATAAAACTTTGCCGTTAGATGGCGTACATAAAAGAAAACATAGTCTTACATGGGTAACTAAACAAAATAGAATTTCACCTTAGATAATGTAATATGAGGTATATCATAGGTACATGAAATAAAGTATCCTTATACTAATAACCATCTTTGATTATTCTAACATCCCCTCTTAATTAAAGATGGGTATGTGATCTGAGAATCTATCCTCTGATATACTTAAAAACTTCCAACTTCTTCTGGTTTAAAGGTTTTGTAAATATATCAGCTGGATTCTGTTGTGTAGGAACATAAAATAACTTTACATTACCTTTCTCTACTTCATCTCTAATGAAATGGTAATTTACTGGATTTCTGGCACCTTGGTTATCAACTCCTAAGTCTACAGATTTTAACTTTAACCCAAATAGATCAGATATAATTTGTCTTAGGAACTTTGCTTCCTGAATGGCATAAGTAAGGGCCATGTACTCTGCTTCACAAGATGAAAGTGCAACTGTTTGTTGCTTCTTACTTCTCCATGATATAAGTGGTCCATCATTATGTAATTGAAAACAATATCCTGATATGCTTTTTCTGTCTTCTGATGATCCCCAGTCTGAATCACAAAATCCTTGGAGTTGAACTGATTCATCTGACTTTCTAAATGTAAGACCATATGTCATGGTGCCTTAATAAACATGTATGTATATCTGTGTGTATACGTGTCAGTGCTTCATGCTCAGGATGATGTGATGATGTGGTAGACCAATATAATGTTATGTGCTTGCCTGCCTTCTCGCTTGTAGCTGCCACCGCTGGCTAGCCTGATGCGAAAAAGGGAGCAGCTTTTGCATAAGTCTCCTCTGCCAGTTCACAGCCTGTCCGTCATCGAGCTGCATAAGACTTTTCACAGCCTCCCTGTCATCGAGCTGCATAAGCCTTTTCACAACCTCCCCGTCATCGAGCTGCATAAGCCTTTTCACAGCCTCCCCGTCAATGAGACTTCTGCAGCGCCTCCTCATGGCCACCCATGGAAACGGGTGTAGTGAAACAAACCGCTGCATCCCTCTCTGTTGACGGTGACGGGGCCCGTAGACTTTCATCAGGATCCGTGATTGCGTCTGCCTGAATAAACTTTAAAGAGAGTATTAACAAGCCAGTGATTGTGGTTTTACCTTTTTTAAATTTTGCCTTTTATTTTTCATTTTGCCTTTTATTTAAATTTTGCCTTTTATTTTAAATTTTTCCCCTTTTTAGGGTTCAATTTGTTTTTTAGGGTTTAATTTTGCCTTTTATGTTGTTTGCCTTTTATGTTCAATTTCCCTTTTTTTAGGGTTCAATTTGTTTTTTTTAATTTCTATTTGTTTTTTTTGGGTTCAGTTTTGGGTATGCCCAAAAAAACCACTTCTCTGGTTAATAAGCAATTTAAACGGGCATCCCTAATGATTTCGTTGTGAGGAGAAAAAACAGGGGGATTTGCTGCGTTTAAAACCTATTATTGAGGAAGATCTACGTGGCACTACTAAAGGTTTTTTACATTTCGGATTTTAAAACTTTGCCGTTAGAGGGCCCGTACATAAAAAAAAAACATAGTCTTCCCTGGGAACTAAAAAAAAATAAATTTCACCTTAGATAATTTTAATAGGGGGTTTATATCTAGGAAACAATGAAATAAATACCTTTATACTAATAACCATCTTTGATTATTCTAACACCCCCTCTTTATTAAAAAGGGAAATTTGATCTGAAAATCTATCCTCGTATATTTAAAAAATTTCCAACTTTTTTGGGTTTTAAAAGGTTTTTGTAAATATATCACGGATTTGTTGTGTGGAAAATAAAAAACTTTACATTCCCTTTCTCTACTTCATCTCTAAGGGAAATGGTAATTTACGGGAAATTTTTTGGCACCTTGGTTATCAACCCCTTTAAGGGTCTAAGATTTAATTTTTTAACCCAAATAGATCAGATTAATTTTTCTTAGGGAAATTTGCTTCCTGAATGGGGATAAGTAAGGGCCATGTACTTGTTTTAAAAAGGGAAAGTGCAACTGTTTTTTTGCTTCTTTCTTCTCCTGATATAATTTGGGCCTTTATTTAAAGTAATTGAAAAAAAATATCCCGGAAAGCTTTTTTTGTCTTCGATGATCCCCAGTCTGAATCCAAAATCCTTTGGAAATTGAAAAAGGGTTCACCCGACTTTTTAAAAGTAAGACCATATGTCCCTGGTGCCTTTTAGGTACTTAAAAACATGGGTTTGGGAGAATTTAATTGAGCTTTTTTGGGTTTTGTAACCACAAACAAAAAGTCTGGTCTAGTACCTGTCTAACATATATGAACTACCAAAATTTTCATTAATTAACCATTAAAATTCCCACCCGTTTTAGGTGGTTTTTTTAATACTTTGGGTACATGGTATATTTCTTGCATAACAACTGATATGTTGAATCTTTTCCCAAAAAAACCCTTTTTTCCCTATTTGGTTTTTATTTCCCCCAAATTTTAATCTTTAACCCGTAACAAAAAGACATTCCAAAAAAACCCCTTTTAATTTTCCCCAAATCAGTCTTCCAAAATTTTTTTACAAAGGATTCCTTAATTCGTTCGCAGGGACATGTTACTGCTAGCCAAAAATTAAATCATCCACCCTTTAAGAGTACAAAAATTATCCGGTGCCTGCCCTTTCTTTAGATACAGACAATGCCCCTTTCTGTGATTGTTTGAACCCCTTTTCTGAAATAAAGAATTTATGGATTACACTATTCCACCCCCTGCCCCCTTTGTTTCGGGACCATAAAGTGATTTTTCCGTTTACATTTACAAAACATTTCCACACTATTTTTTTGCCCTCATAACCTTCGGGTTGGGTTCAAACAAATTTTCAGGGATAAATATCAGCATTAAAAATAAGCTGTTTTAAACATCCATTTGGTGTTTAAACCATTTTTTCTGTACAGCTACTCCAGTAAAGCCGAAGTGTAACTTTTTGCTTTTTGGGCAAAAGTCTCTCCGTATCGATGTTTTTTACCCGGGAAATTTCCCTTTTGGGGACTACCTCGCTTTGTATTTTTCTTCCCCCTTTTTGGGTCCAGGTTTTATTTGATAGACCCATTTTCCCCCCTACACCCTAGTGTCTTAGGCATTATGGTAATTTAATGGGGTTTTTTGGTGTCTTGAAGGTGAAGATTTTTCCCTCGCCCTTTTGCTCTCTTCCACTGGTCCCCCTTTGGAGATAAAATACCTCTTGATAGGGGGTGGTCCCTGGGTTATGGGGACACCCCGGTAGCAATGATGTAAAATTATTATGGGTCACACTGTAAATACTTTTCGTCCGTTCTCAGTAATTTTATTCATCAAATTTTTGAGGGTTTCCGCCTTTCTCGATTTGGATATTTCTTTCTTCATTGTTTTAAAGGGGGTTTTTGTCTTGATTTCTTAAAGGGGATTTTTGCTAAAGCCCTAGTCTCCACCAGTGTGTCATCTTCATCTGGGGTTTTTTGCTCGTCTTTTGGTGACTCGGTTCATTGGGGGGGGTTTTTCCATGAATTAAAAAAATCTTTTTTTTCTAGTAAATCAAGTGGGGCGGGACTCGGGTCATCATAGCCCACAAATATTCCCCCCCTTAAACCCCCCTTGGATCAAGTTTTTTTTTTCTCGGGGTTCATATGCAAAACATCTTATTTTCCCAAAAATATTCATTTTGTTTAAATTTTTGGTCGTCTTCCAGAAAGGGCTTTTTCTATTTTTGGGCTTCTGAATTCAGGATTATAACCCCTGTTTGGATAAAAAACAAGCACCTTTCACACCCAAAGCCCACATATCTCGGGGGAATTTGGACTCAATTGGGAAATTTTCCCGAGCCATGTCAAAAATGTTTGGGGGTTTTGGTTTATCTAAAAACTGTTCCATTTTGATGTGGAGAGTAGGCCAGAAAATTTCATTTTTAAATCTTACTCTCTATAAGGAGTTTTTCTAAATTTCCGATTTGAAAATTTCTTTTCCAGGGGTGACACTGTTCCCCCTTTTTTTATATTGCCATATGGTGTTTTTTTCGCAAGATCCCCTTTTCATTGCATGTACTGTATCACTTTTTATTTCTAATGGGGTAGATTTTTAAGAGCCCCTGAGTAGTCACCCTATAAAAGGATACTGTATTTTGAAAACCTCCTTGGGCGCTGGTCAAAAAGGGCCCTATTTAATCACAGGGGACAAAACCCAAAGGGTTTGTTTCCCCTTTTTGTCAGGTTTTCCCCTTTTTCTATACTGTCATTTTAAACCAAAGAAAAACATGTGGTCAGCAAAACTTCTTTTTAAACTAAATTTATGGAAACCCCATCGACAGTTGCTTCTTTTTTTTTCCCACATCTCCACATTGCAGGGGCCCTATATTTTATGTCATTCCTCCGGGTGTGCTTTGTTTTCCAAAATGGATCTTTTGATTTTTTTCAAATTTTGGGTTTTTTTTGTTTAGTTTACTCTACGTAAATAGAAAAATTTGTTTTTCCCTATAAGTCAAATACCCTCCACCCGGGAAAAATTTGGTGAGTTTGCCATTAGGTAAAAAAAAGTAATAAAAGTTCCACTTTTAAAGGTTTCCCCCCATACTGCCCCATAAAGTCTTTTTTAAATCCGGGTTATTAAAGTGCATTTTTTTTAACACATTTTGAGTTCCCTTCTCGATTTGGATACACCCCTTGAATCACCCTCCTTTTACATTTTTCCTTTGCTGTTTTTTTCCCACCCTGCCAGCTCTTGAAATGGTTTTGTGGATCAAAAGACTCTTAAAAATTTCAAAAATTTGGGGTTAATTTACCTCTATTTTGTGAAGTGTAACCACTGTCTCATGAAAAAATTTTTTTTGCTTCAAAGCTTCATATATTGTTTTCCAATGTCAAAACAACTTGAGGCCCCTTCAACAGGTCGAAAAACCTTGATGAGGTTTTACAGGGGAAAAGGTTTTTCATATTTTTTGTTCTTCGCTTGTGATTTTTTTTTTTCAAATTCCCTGAGTTTTTTTACTCTTCTGAGGTTCTTCGCTTTTGCTGCACTAGTATTGTGGTTCTTGACGGGGGGGGGGGGGAATAAAGTTCACACCATTTTTTATTATTCTGAGGTTTTTTACTTTTTTAAAACCCTCACCACCTTTATAGTTTTTTAAATGCAAAAGGGCCCCGGGTTTTCCCCGCATTTAAAAAGGCATTTTTCGTTTAACTGGGGCTTTTTCCAGGGGCCCAAACCATTATTTCTTTCGTATCAGAATTTTTTTGGGAAGGCGTTTCCTTCATGATTTAAATAAAGTTTGTCTTTATTCCAATGTTTTTCCCATAGGAAAGGGTCGCGTTGATTACCCCACACCCCCCCAAAAGTTTTGACTTGGGTGGAATTTCCTTTCAGGGTACTTGTCCCCAAAAAGACGACCCACTAACACTTCACCTGCCCTTTTTAATCTGCTACTATTTCCCTTATGGACGATAGATACTCTTTTAACATTTCCCCATTTTCCCCGTTTTTTTGTTTATAAATGCCCCCCAAAAAAGCATATAATCTGTGGGTTTGTTTCTCTCAGTAAACTTTCGTAGCACTCCCAAAGGGTTTTCCCAAAACCATCTCGGTTTTCACTTTTTTATCCCCCCCAAGGGACTTTTGCCCAGATCCTGTTAGATAACTGTAGTTTTCCCTTTTTGGGTTCCCCCAGATTAAGCCATCGGGGCTTTTTTGAAGCATTTTTATCAAAGCGGATGAAATTTTCTTTAACTAAAAAAACGCCTTAAAAATGTTTTTCCCCACAATTCAAAATTCCCCCGTTACCTCAAATTGCTTAAAAACCGGGGCCCCATAACCGGGTTGGTTTTTCCCAAAAAAACTCGTCTTCTCTGCGGTAAAAAAGAAATTTTGACTGGTAAATGCAAAATATGACTCTTTTGGTGGGTTAGGTAAAACGGGATTTGGGCGGGCGTTTAAACTCAAATTTTTTGAGGGGGTTAACGTGGCACTACAAGGGTTTTTTACTTTGGGAAATAAAAACTTTGCCGTTAGGGGCGTACAAAAAAAGAAAAAAAAGCCCTTACGGGGGAAACTAAAAAAAAATTAGAATTTCCCCTTAGAAAGGGAAATATGGGGTATATAGGTCTTTAAAAAAAGTATCCTTAACAATAACCATCTTTGTTTATTCAACATTCATTTTGGCCTTTTTATTTTCCAATTTGCCTTATGTTCATTTTTGCTTTATAGCTTTGTGATGTGTTTTGCATGTTTTTTAATTTTTTTAAATTTTCCTTTTTATTTTATTTTTTTTAATTTACCCTTTTTAAATTTTTAAACGTTTTCTTCAGCGTTTCGATGTTACTGCTTTTTAATTTATTTTACCCTTTAACTTTTATTGCTTTATCACTCAAAATTTTTTGTTTTTTTCTTTTTATCTTTAATTTTTAAATTACTATCCTTATTTCATTTTTTAGGGGAAATTTTAATTTTAATTCGTTCTTAAAGAGGTGCGCGCCCTCTCCCTTTTAAAAAGGGCCCGCCTTATACCCCCCTTCCCTTTCCTTACCGACCTTTTTTCCGTCTCTCCCCCTCCGTAAACTATGCGAATTTTCCCCCCACAGTTGGGTTAAGCCCCGACTCTTTTTTTCTCCACTAAATCATTTTTTCGATCCCCCCCCCCCCTTACCCTTTCCCATTTTTTTCCCCCCCCCCCCCCCCCCCCCTTATGATTTTTTTTTTTTAACTTTCCCTTATTCGCTTTGAAGGCTTAAAAAACCCCCTTTGGGGGGGGGGGGGTTCCTGCTTTGCCGTGTGACCGAGGAGTGGGTGAAAGGGTTTTGGGGCTGCGATTTTTTTTCCCGCCGGGATATTTTGTAACCCCGGGTGGCCAAGAGCACAATGCTATACATAAAAATTGATTTTAAATAACCCGGGAAACCCCAAAATTAAATGTATAAATGATCAAAATTTCTCTTTTTTTTGCCGCCCCACCCCCAATCTTCAGTAAAGGTTTTTTTTTTTCAGGGTTTTCAATTGTTATTAAAAATTCATGTTTTTTTTTTCATCAGTTTCTCCCCTGTTTTACTTTTTTCTTTTTTTATATCCTTGCCCTTTTTTTTTTTTTTTTTTTTATCTTACCCAGATCTTTTTTAGCCAGGGCGTTGCAAATCACTACTTTGGTGGTGTTTATTGGAGTGTATGGGGTCTATATACATACAATAAATACATCCCCCCCAAAAAACCCCCAAAACACCCCACAAAAAAAATATATATATATATATATAAAATTATATTATTATAAAAAAACACAAAAACAAACCCCAAACCACAAATTATAATATATGCTATATAAAAAAAAACAAAATAAAAATATATAATAATTATAAAATATATATATAATATAAAATATGATAATATTTTTCTATTTTTAAAATATATTTTATTTTAAATATATTTTGCATATATATATATATATTTTAATATATATATATATATTTTATAAAAAGGGCCTTTATATTTTATATTTTATATATAATTAATATATAATATTATTAATATAATAATTATTATATATTAAATATATAAAAAATTATATATATATAAAATTATATAAAATTAATATAATATGAAAAATATATATAAAAATATATTAATATATATCCAATTTTATAAAAAATTATTATATATTTTAATTTTAATATAATATTTATATAAAAAATTTTATATATAATATATATATCAATATAAAATATAATATTAAAATTTTAATATTTTAATATATTGCATATATAATTATCATCATCATCACCCAAGGGGGTTAACCCCCGACGGGGGCGCATGGCCCCCCATCCCCCCTTTCCCGTTTTCCAGCCACGGGGATCCCCTCGAGGCGAGTCTCCAGGAAAGGCACAGGGCCCATCTCTAATTCCTCGGGGACAGGTTCGTCGAGCTCCCCCAGCCATGATCCCCTAGGACGTCCCAACAGGTCTCCTCCCCCCAGGGTTGCCCTCGCCAGAGGGGAAAACCCCTGATGGACAGGGTCGCCTAGGGGGGCCCAAACCCCTAGGGGGCCCCTATAGCCTGAGTTGGCGATCCCCGGGTTTTTGCAAGTAACAGGTCCCATGCCGGGCTCCGGTGTAAAACCCCCGGTTTGGGCCCTTGGTCCTGCCAACTGTACCCCCCTGATACCCGGGGAAGGGACTTTTTACAAAAGGGGATCAAGGGAAGAATCCCAAAGGGGCTGGATAGCGCCCGGTTTTTGCTTCCCCTAGAGCAAAAAAAGGGAAATTCAAGGCCCTTTAAAAACAAAGCAGCTTGGTCCTTCTGCAAAAAGGTTTGAAAATCTCCAAACGTTTTTTGTTGATCGAGTTCATGGCTCCCGTTGCCAAACCAAACCGTCTACTAACCCTTCCGGTTGAAAAACCCAGAGATATGGACCCACTACCAAGGTATGTAAAAAATTTTGTGACCTCAACGTCCTCGCCGCAAGCTGGATCGACTGAAAAAAAGGGTTTCCCCCCAAAAGGCCCCCCAAAAATCCGAATTTTTTGGGCCCTTGGGCCCCGGGAAAAACCTCTAGGCCAGGGGCATCGCCCCCATTTCTAAATGCATCAAGAGCGGGCCCCAAGTGAAATCCCCAAAGGGTAAATGGGTGGGAACCCTCGTCGGCAAAGTCAAAGGGCTGAGACCTTTTATTGCCTAGTGTTTCTCCGCAATGACTTTGGCTAGAGCTTGCCCATTAAACCAGGCCCTAAAGTTTTTGAAAAGTGTGGTGCAAAAGGAAAACCCGCCTTTGCCTCACCCCCGAATTAACAGCGAAGAAGTTCGACGTACCCCCCAAAAAACCTTTTTCAGCACTTCAGTACATTTAAGGGGTTCCTATCGGGGGCCCAAAATCTGTGTCGGAAATTTCCCCCGAGCCTCAGGATCCTTTCCCCTAGGATTCCCCATTTTCACCGAAATCCCAAAAGCCTTCTTGAGGCGATTAGGCTGCGAGCAACCCACGACAAACTCACGAAGGCCCTTTCCCCAATTACTGAAGCGCTAGTTTACGGCTATTGGGGACTTTCCAGGAGTTAAAATCCAGACTGCTCCCGGGTTTTGATGCCCCAGTAGGTGGTTCGGATCGTTTTTGGAATGTGGGCGAGGGAAACCCTTTCCTGGTTGCTGGGGCGTGGAATGCCCCGGGGGGTTTTCTACAGTCCCCTCGTCCCCTTTTCCCCTTCCCAAAGGGATTTACCATGCC
>NW_023640159.1:40591-43540 GCF_015228065.2 Penaeus monodon
GGAAGGTGACTAGCAAAAGAGATGGGTAGGGAGATAAAAGACAGATACGTAGGGAGGTAAATAGGTAGGAGGAAGAACTAGATGGTAGATACGTGGTAAAAAAATATAATGTAGGTGGGAAAGGGAGGTGACAGCCAAATTAAACTAACTGGACTATAAAGAAGATATAAATACTTATACCACCAAAAAACCCCACACACACATAAAAAAATAAAAAAAATAGATGGATATTATATATATATTTTATAATAGATAGATAGATAGATGATACCCCACCTAATTTGTTATATATAAAAATTTTAAAATATATATATATATAAATATAATAATAATTATATATATACAAATTCTTATCTTCTATCTCTTATATAATGTATAAAGATATAGAACATACATACATACAACAATATTTTATGGGTAATAGTAATTTAAAAATATATAATTTGGTAAATTTATGAAATGTATTAATTTTTAAATATACTATTATATATATTAATATATTAAAAATATATCAATTTTTATTAAATTTTATATTTTATACATTATAAAACTATTATTAAAATTAATAAATATAATTTATTAATTTTTAATTATTAATTTTTAAAATCTTATTTTGGTTTTTGGCAGTATATATATATTTAAATATTAAAATAAATATTAAAAAAAAATTTAAAATAAATATATATAATAATACATATATAATTATTATTAATATGATTAAATTTAAAATTTTCAAAAAATATATATAATAAAAATATATATTAATATATTGTTTTATATTATAATATATATATATTATGATATATAAATTTTTCTAATATATATATATTATAATATATAAAAATATAAAAATAAAAAACAAAAATCACATACACATAATATGTAATTTATATATGATATATATTACATATCTATCTATCTATCTATCTATCTATAAGTACATATATATGCCATGAACACTACATACACACACACACGAACACACCACACACACACACACAACCACAACACACCCAATCACACACAACACACCAGATTGTGTCTCGTGCGTCACATATATATGTGTATATATATATATTTATATATATATATATATATATATATATATATATAATATATATATATATGTAATACATATATATATATATATATATCTATATATATATATAATATATATATATATTATATCATATATATAAAATATATATTATATATATATTATTTATATATATAACATGTATAGACACAACACACACACACAACACACACACACACACACACAACACACACACAAACACACACACACATACAACACATATACACTAACATAAATACACAACAACCACACACATACATACACACAGATATATATATTATATATATATATATAATACATACATACACATCACAACACACACATAAACTACACACATATATATATATATTATTATATATATATATATATATATATATATATATATATATATATATATAATGTGTGTAGGTGTGGGTGTGTGATGTAGTTATGCTGTGTGTAGTGTATGATATGTATACATGCATTATATATATATATATATATATGTATATATATATATATATATATATATTATATATATATATATATATATATATATATTATATATATATATATATATATATGCATGTATACATACATACACAACACACAAACACACACACACACTCACACACATACACAACAAAACACAAACACACACACACAATATATATATATATATATATATATATATTTATATATATATATAGTATATATAATATATATATATATATATATATATATATAGATATATAGTATTATTATGTATGTATAAGCATGTATATACAATACATACACACAACACACATATATATACTATATATATATATTTATATATATATATATATATAATAATATATATATATGTTTGTGCTGTGTGGTGTGTGTGTGTGGTGTGTGTGTGCGTGTGTGTGTGTGTGTGTGTGTTGTTGTTTGGTGTTGTGTGTGTATATTGTGATATATATATGATATATAGTTTATATTGTATATATATATATATGTTTATATTTATATGTATAAATCTATATAATACAATATTAATTAATATATAATATATATATATCTATAATATATATATATAATCATTATACAACACACAACCAACAACACCCACACAACTTATATATGCAGTGACCAACATACAATACATACCAAACACACTACACACACAACACTGCACATCACAACTAACAAACACACACAACCACGACACACACACACACACTACACCACACACAGATATATAACTATATTATATATATACTATACCTAATATCATTGATATTAACCCTACACACACACACACAGACACCACACAAACAACCCAACAACAAGACCATAAACACACACAAACAAACTAACAAAAAAAAAAACACACCTAAAACAAACACGCTACATATTATATATCTATATATATATATATATATTAAGATATTAATATAATAGTATATATAATATAACTAATAATATGTATATTTTACATAATATATATATAATTATATAATTTATTATATAATTATATATTATAAATTATATATATAGTATTTATAATATATAATATAGTATAACTATTATAATACTAAATATATCTATTATATCATAATATATATATACCTATATACATATTATGTGTGTGTGTTTGTGTGTGTGTGTGCGTATAAACACATGTAATATGTACACCAGACACCACATAGACACACACACACCACACACAACACACAACCACACACATCAACATTAATATATATATATATAATATATAATATAATATAATATATATATATATAAGCTATATATGTATGTATAATATATACATATATATTAGATTATTATGGTATAATATGTATGTATTATATTATTATTGATATATATAT
>NW_023640160.1:0-11533 GCF_015228065.2 Penaeus monodon
CCTTAAAAAGTTTTAAAATTTCCCCCAATAAATCCCCGAAAGGAAAGGGGCAGCCTAATTGGTGTGGGCAAACCTTGACCACAGGTGCAAAATGGGAAGAGCTGCAACATCTGATAGCTTCATGCAATGCGTTGGTATGCCTACAAGAGGTATGACCAGGGAAAATCGTCCCATTTTCCTGAGAGGATTCCAAGTTCAAGCCCATTATGGACTTTTGACAATGGACTCATGGAGGAGCAGCAGTGAGGAAAACGTCGGGATATTCCCTTCCAGGCCATCCACCTGCAGACAACACTGCAGTGTAGGCTTTAAGAATAGGCTTGACACAACTTACACAGTTGCCATCCATCTACCTTCCTCCACATAATTTCAACAAAAATTTGATTGGAAATCTACTTGAGCAGTTGCCAACATCCATTTCTACCTTGGGAGATTTCAATGGTTGGCATCACCACTGGGGGACACTTGTGCAACCCTCAAAGAAGGGCCTTGGAGTCCTTGTTCTTAAGGGTAGATGAAGTTTTACTGAACAGTGACACAAATTTTCCAAATTCAAACTGGGACATTCTCCAATATAGACCTAAACAAAGGCTCACCTGATTCACAATTGAAACTTCACTTGGAAGGTCATGGAAGTTTACCATGAAAGTGACCACTTTCAATACTTTTCCAGGAGGTGAATGGTATTCCAGTCAATGGAGTGCAGAGATGCAACTTGAACATGCGGACTGAAATCTTTTAGATCAATTGCAGTATTGCAAGATCTGTGAATGATTTCCAGTGTGTTCAAGATGCTGTTAATCACTTTTACAATCACAAATTCACCTCAGCAGAAGCATCCATTCCCAAAAGTAGCGGGCATTACCATCGAATCCGGTACCATGGTTGTCTGATGAATGCCAAACAAGCTGTAAGCAAGAAAAGCTCTTAAGGAAGTTGAAACAAAAAGACCACAAAGCCAAAGCCAGGCCCCAATGCTAAAGGGGGCTAGACGGATGTTGTGGTGACGCATGTCCCTAATTCTTTTGGGGGCCCCTTTTAACATAGGTGTGGGCAAGGTGCGTAAGATTGCGGGAATAGCACAGCAGTCACACCCTGCTTAAAAGATAGGGGGCAAATCATCACGAAAAAAAAAAATTTTGCAAAAGCTGCTAAACTATGGCCGAGTTTTTCCTCTGGGCATTTTACACTCCCCGTTTTCCACTCTTCGGGCTGAACTGGAAAGACACCCATGTCATTTTTCAGGGACTGCAGCAAACCCCATACAATTTGCAAATTTTGCACAAGGAGATGGACTTGGAGAGTTGACTGCAAAAAAAGGGGGAACGTTTTGGACCCCATATAAAATAGGGTTTTAGAAAATTGAGATCGACCCAGAGCATTGTGGGAGGAAATGCTAAAAAGAATTCCTTTGCACAGGGGCGTCACATGATAGTAGTCTTTTTTTGACCTTTGATTCCCACAAACGAGGAAAGTTCAACCTTTCCTCTATTTAGGAGCAAACCCACGCAATTTGCCCAAAGAGTTTAAAGTACTTGGATTAATATTTGACTCAAGGGTTTTAAAAATGGGGCCTCTCATCAAACAGTTAAAAGTGGGGGTAAAAACGTTTTAAGTATTTTGGGGGTTTTTTACAATTTGGGGTGCAGACGCACAACTTCTACGGCTTTCCGAGAGCTTATTCATTAAGCTTACATAAATGTGGGGCTTATTCATCTGCAACCCCTATTTTCCCCCAGATTTTGGGACTCGGTCAAAGAACTCTCAAAAATCTTCTGGGGCTTTCAGGTCTTCACCTATACTCCACAGGTATGTATGCTGAGGTGGGAACCATCTTTCATTACACTAACGAGACTAAAAGGGGATTCCGGGTCTCCACTCCAGATTTCCACCCCCTTGAGGATAGCCGACCAATGGTAGGAAAATGAGGAAACCCTTTGTGGAAGATCTAAAATTTAAATCTCATATGGGTTCGGCTTTTGGGGTTTCCCCCAAAACCCCCCTTGGGACTCATCTTCAGCTAGTTTTTGGGGGGAAATTTGAAAAAGGGGGAGGGGTCTAAAGCAAAAGTCAAGAGAGTTTGCTAAAAATTTTTCTAAGTCCCAAGGACAGATAAATATATAAATATTTTCAAAAGTCTAAAATGGTGTGGGCTTTGCAGCAGTGACAAAAGGGAAAAGATGCATCGGGCAGTTTTTCTCTGCAGCCTCGATTTCACTGCAGAGTTAATCCACCTTGCGGAAAGAAGATGAGATCTTATAAACCCATTTTTGAAATATTGTGACTCTAAAAAGTCCCTTTGCAAGAATCAAAGTTAAAACCACACAGTAGGGGGACGGAGATTCAAGTTTGGCTTGCACGATGTAACTGTTAAAGAAAACTTAGTTGGGTCTAGCACATTTGGTATCAGTGGGGGAGCGAGCTGATAAAAAACCCAAGGCAGCTGCCCACCCCGTGAGCTCGTTTTTCCTCTCCAACACGGACCTAAAACCCAGACAGGGTTTGGGGGGCATCCTCTAGAAAAACAAACTGCGAGAGTTAAGAGCCCTTGGCGTTGGGTGCCCAGCATCCACCAACGAAAAGTAAAAAATTTTTATTAAGACTAAAAATCGGGAACACAAAAATGACTAGGGACGATGATGGCTAAAAGTCAAGCAGGTGTGGGGAGCAAGTGTATAACGTCGCACATGTAGGGAAAATGTAAAAACATTCTCACCCCAAAGAGATGTACTTGTATGGGGAGGATTTGACATAGAAGGTTTTATTGTTTCCAAGGGGGTTTAATATAATTTTTTTTATGAAAAATTATATATGCAATAATTTATACACTTTGAGCATAATATTTAAGCTTTTATTTTTTTAAAATTTTATGTTATTGGGAAGAATTTATTTACAGATTTCTAAAGTTTTGGAATTTTTCATATTTTTTTAACAAAGGGTTTTACCGCTAATGACCCTTAGCTGTTGACGTGGGAGATAAATTTTAATAAATTAAAGAATCAATCTCAAGGCCTTGGGGACCAGAAGCCATTTTTTATCCCCCACTGAGACCCCCCCATAGGTAGCCCTCTGGGTCCGGGTACCGATCATTGGGACATCAAGCCCCCACCCTGGCCAGGCCGCTTCCGTTAGGTGGAGGGTAAAAATGAAGCACTTTGTGGGGGGTCCAAAGCCCCTTAATGGTGAAAATGTGTGGAAAGATGTGCAATATTTCAGACCCAAAGACATGTACTTGTCTCCCCCATAAACTGAAAAAGTATTGGGGGGGGATTGTGACATAGAGGGTCAATTTTGTTTCCTTTAGGTGACTAATTTTTTCAATAAAAGAAATTTATACAAAAATTTTTATACATTTTTATATTTACGTTTTTGATTTTAAATATACTATTTTTTTTGTAAGATATTTTTTTGATAGATTTTTAAAAATTTTTTAATATTTTAATATTTTATCTAAAAGGTATTCGCCACTAATGACTTTTGCTGTTAATGCGGCAATAATTTTTAATAATAAATCAAACAGTCTTACGGGCAGACGTCAACAAAGGGAAAATTTTTTGCGTGAATGGGGAGAGATCTTTTTCAACAATAATTCAGAACACCTACTGTCCAAGGAAAAACACTAATGGCTTAAATTTTACATAAATGGAATCGCAAAAAAACATGATATTTCTAACTACCCTTTAAAGAATTTTTTACTTGAAAATTAGACATTGGGCCTTAGTTTTTGGAGACAAAAAAATATTTTTCTTTTACAGGCACGCAGAGAAACCCCATTTTTATTTGGATGAAATCAATTTAAAAAATTGGCACAAAACCCAGGAGAGGTAAAAGAGGTTATCAATGTGAGACACCTTATAAACGGGGGAGAAAATATTATGTTTAGGGTTTTTGCTTAAATTTCTCTTTAATGAAAATGTTTATAAAATTTTGTTTAAATGAGTAAGCCCGTTTAAAGAGGGCCCAAAAAGTTTTTAAAACAATCATGGCTCGTAAAAGGTTGATGGGAAATTTACCAAAATTTTTAAAATTCGTCCAAACAAAAAAAATCCCAACAATGGAATGAAATAAAAAAAATTTCTTAATAAAATCTTACTCAAAATCATTTTTCAGCTTCTAGCAGGTAAAGAGGGTGGCCACTCAGGATGGCCCCAATTGCACCAATTGCACCGATTTGGGACACCCCCATTTGGAGATATTTCGATTGGCATCCAGCCGGCATCGAAAAGCCGTCGCCCGAACCCGGCGAAAAAATACCCATTGCCGCAATTTACATGTAAAATTTATATAATAAATATAAATTATATATATATAATATATAAATATATTAATATTATAAGATAATGTGTGTGTGTGTGTGGTGGTGTGTTTTGGTGTGTGTGTGTGTGTGTGTGATGTTGTGTGTTGTGTTACACATAATAAAAATCTACATATATGGGTATACATATAGATGTTTTAATCATCTTCTGTACCATTACTGTTTTTGTATTCAAAAAAATGTGTGGGGGGGAAAAAAGGAAAAAACCACACAAAGAAGTGAAACTCAATTGTAAGTTTCCCCTTTTTCTAGTTTTTTATCAGACGAATAATTAAAACCAAAATGGATATAAGAGGTAGCCAGAGAACAAAGAGTTTTATTTAATTAGTGATGAAGTACCAGCTTAAGTGGAAACCCTTTCAATTTCGGATCATTTTTTGTCAGAGAGGAACCGACAACATCGAAAAACATTATGTTTAAATTTTAATTTTTTATTGGGGACTGTTTTACCTTTTCATTTTTGGTTCATTTTTGTTTTTTTGGTTTTTTACTGTGCAATAATGCAATGCCGCATTGAAAACAGTTTAAAACCCTTTTCGAGGGGGCCCTCCCTGGTCACCCCGGGGTATGAAACCGGGGGGCCCGATCAGGGGGGGCCCTTGAACAATGAAAGTTTTGCGGGGTGAACAAACTATGTCTGCACTAGGGTTAATAAATAAAAAACCCTGATAAAATATAATCACACATATATGCACCTTGATACTCAAGCCCATGCTTACGGGAGTAACTGTGGTTTAAACCATGCAGGGTTTCATAAGCCTACGACGGGGCCAGGATCATTCGGGTAAAGGTGTTTAAAATTTTAAAAATTAAAAACAGGTTGCCCCACGTTGATCTACCTTTTGAACATAAAAATATAAGGAAAAAGAGAACTAACCGATTTGTTTCATTATTTTCGGGAAATCCCCTTTTCAAGTGGATGTTATAGGACTTGTAAATTTAGAAGAATAGGTGAAGACAGAAAATATTTACGCCGACCACTTTCTTTTCTGCCCCCAAGGCAGGCAGGCAGACGGCGTGCTATCCACGGGGTTAAACATGAACGCTCCAAGGGGTACCGAGCCACAGCGCCCAGAACCCCAAAAGAGGGGAAACGCCATGGGGAGGAGGGCCCCAAAAAAACAAAATGACAGTCTTTCCCTTTATTTACACAAGATTTTCCCGTACACTTTCTATAGGCACAAAAAAGGGGGGGAAACCAGCATGTCAACCCGGGACGATACAGGGAAAAAAGGGCAAAAAAAGAAAAAGGTCCAAAGGACAAAAAGGTTTTTCCCGGCGCACCCAACAGCGTCTCTTTGCGTTTTCCGTCCCCTTTTTTCCACAGCCCCTGCTCTCCCCCCTTAAAAACACTGTTTTAAAAAGAACAAAACCACAAAAATAAAAACTTCCCCCCCTTTTAGCGCGCCCTCTTTCTTCTTTTTTCCCCCTGGGAAAAAAACTACAGAAAAAAAAATAAAAGTTCCAAAAAAAAAAATCTTTTTTCCCCCGGTTTTTCGTCCTTGGGGGGCCCCCGGATTGGGGGCGGTAGATTGGAGTTTTCCCCCGGGGGGGCCCCGTCCAAAACCCGCTATTCCCATTTCTCTTCGCATCGCCCTCACCCCCAAAAGCTCGCTCATCTCTCCCCTCCACGTTTCCCCTGGGCCCCCAAAGGGGCCCCAAACCCCCTTTTTTCCCCTCCCCGGGGGGGATTTTGGCCCCGTAAGACAGCCGGGGGACTACAAAGACGTTTTTTTTTCCCCCCTCCAATTCCCCATTGCTTTCCCCGGGGGGTTTAATGGCGGGGCCCTTTTCCCCCGGGGTTGAGCTTCCCCCAACCCCTCCATTTTAAAAAAACGGGTTTGCGCCCACTCCTCCCTTGTTTACCAACACCCCCCCAAAGCGCAAAAAAAAAAGGGCCCCTCTCCCCCCCTCATTCTCCCCCTTTGCGGGGAAACCTCCCCCAGGAGGGGGGTTCCCCGCCAAGTTTCCCCGGGGAAGTAGGGAAAAATTTGCCCCACCTCCGAAACTCCCTTCTTTTCCAAATCCCAGGTTTTCCCTTTTTACCCTGGGGGCCCTTTGGAGAAGGTTTGCTACCAAACCGTTTAAAACCCCTTCCGGCCAAAAGCTCCGCCCAACCCCTACGCCATCAGCCCGCTGCAGGTTTTGAATGGGCTCCACGAGGCCCTCTACCCCACGCATCACTCTTGATAGTCGAACCGGATTCTAGACTCTGTCTGGAGGCAAGTGCAGTCGCTCAGCTGTAACTACCTCATGCAGCAGCCAGTCTCTGAAGCAAGGGCACATCTTCACCATGCACCCTCACCAGCTTCCGTCGAAGGTCGACACACGCCTTACTCTGCGTCAGGTAGTCAAGGCCCAGCAAGCAGTGCTCGTCCAGATTCGGCACATACACCGGCAGCCGCTGCACCGTGCTGCCCACGCCAATACGAGCCTCCACTGGCCCCTTGGAGCTGCACACAATGCCCTGTGACACCACACAGTCTCTGTGGTGCGTCTGGAATTGCATAGTGGCCAACAATATCAGGCCGCACTAGGGTCTTCTCAGCCCCAGTGTCCACTGTCAGGCGGCATGGCTTCTCATCTATTGAGCCTCCACCTGCATCGTGCTGGTTCGACGGCAGCTACCAAGTCGGGGCCCGGGAAACCGAGGACGGCTGGGTTTCGGCCCCTTCTCCAGAATTTTCCTCCTGTACCACTTCCTTAGCCTTAGGACATGCACTCGGATGGTGACCATACCTACCACAGTCCTTGCAGCACTGCTGGAAGGCATCAGAATCCGTCTGCTTGAGAGGACGAGTTCTCCACTCCCTGACACTGATTACGTCTGTGCCCTATCCTCTCCGCAGCCCAACACAAGCTTGGAAAGTGCTCGGGCTCACCTTCCTCAATGCTACCTTCTCCACTTTAGCCTTTCGGCCCCGGAGTCAGGCGGGGCTGAGCATGGCCCTAGGCCATGGTTCCTTCAGGAAGGCCTCGAACTCCAAGGCCCTCGACCAGCGCCACCTGCAGGTCTCAGGGTGTGCCTGCTTGACGTAGATTTGAAGCTGCTGGTCCTGCAAAGCGTCAACAAAGAAATCGCGGGCCAGGACCAGATCATCTCTTCCACAGCCGCAGGGTACGACCTCCTTACCAGCGCCTCCATATCCTGCGCCAGCTGGGATAGTATCTCGCCACGCTCACGAGTCCACTTCTTCAAGCGGGCCCCGATATACCTCGGCCTGGTGTGGTGCCCGAAACGGCGTTCAAAGCTCCGCCACGCTGGTGTAAGAGGCATGTTGGGATGCCGGCAGATGCCCCAACACTCCACCGCGGGGCCCCTTAGCGCTGTTACCAGCTGCAGGGCCTTCTCTTCCTGGCTCCAGCCCTGGGCAGATGCCAGTATTCAAATTGGGCGACATATGCCTCCCAGGCCACTTTCCATCGTACTCAGCTGGCTTACGCTCACAGAATGTCTGGAGGCGAGGGCTGCAGGGTGGAGAACGACGTGCCGTGACTAAAACGCACGGGGGGGAGGAAGGGGTGAGGGAGGCAACGAGGCGGGCTGACCGGGTCTGAGTTTGCCGCCACTATACCCAAAGGGAGCGGTTCCGATGGGTCCCCAGCCTCTGCAGCGACCACTGTGCTCCGACACGACGCTGGCGAGGCCCGGGGGTTTCCTGCCACGGACCCCAGGCAGACCCCGTAAATCTGGACACTCTGGCATCTGTTGCCAGAACCTCGTCTGCCTTCTCTGCTTGCAACGTTATACCTCGTGACGCCGCCTTCCTCCTTCACTTCCTCCCTCAGGCCCTGAACCTGCCCTTCAGAGTCTGCACCTCCTCCATCAGTTCACTCTTCAGCTGTTGCAGGCCTTGTCGGTGTACTGCTGAGTTTCCATCTTCACAGATGCAAGATTGCTCTGTAGCACCTCAACAAGTCGGCAGAACTGTTCCTGCTCTTGCCTGCCAGATGGTGCGCCTCTGGTGCCTTGTGCCGCTTTTTCTGCCCTTTGTGCCATTTCCTCCCCAAAAAAAATTTGGGGCCTTCCCGGCCCCCCCCCCCCCCTTTTTTTTTTTTTTCCAAAAAAAATTTTCGCCCCCCCCCTTAAAACCCTTCCCCAGCTGGGCCCCCTTAAACGCTTTTTCTAAAAGGGGATTTCCCCCCCTTTGGAGGGGGCCAAAAAAGGGGCCCCCTTTTTGGCGGGTTTTTTGGAGAAATTCCCGACTGGCGGGACCCTAACAGCCCCCAAAACCACGGGGGGGGGAGGGGGGAAACCGGGGCAAAACCCAGCGAGGGGGTTTGAAACCGGGTCGGGAGTTCCGCCCCTTTTCCCCAAGGGCGGCCGTGGGGGTCCCCCCTTTGGCCACCTTTTTGGGCCCTTAGGCCTTTCCTCCACGCCCCCAGGGGGCCCCAAAGGCATTGGCATTTTTGAAATCGGTCCTCTCCCCCCGGGAAAGGGGACCCCCTTCCCCTTTAAACCCCCCGGCCGGGGCCTGTTCAAGCCCCTCCTCTCCTCAAGGTGCGCCTCTTCGCGACATTTTAAATGGATTCCTGTAAAATAAAAAACCAAATTTTCCCCTTCTGCCCAAGGGGGGTTCGGGGCCCGGCCCCCTTTTTCTCCTTTTGCCACCCCCAAGGCCCCAGCGGGCGGGACGGCCTTTTTGGCTTTTCCACCCAGGGCCTACATACCCCTCCAGGCGCCAGGCACAGCGCGTCCAGAAAACCCCAAACCCAGAAAAAAACCCCCCTTTTGAAAGGCGGAGGGCGGGCCCACAAACCCTAAAACCCCAAAAGCCCCCAAGCTCCAAAACACAAGGGGATTCCCAATTTCAAAAAGGCACAAACAAAAAAAATGCACCATAAAAAAAGGATTAATTTTTTATAAAAAAAGGGGGGAAACCACGACAAACATACAGCTTAAACAGGGAAACACAAAGTTTGTTCCTCGCTCCTCCGCTACAGCCGGGCGCGTCATTTTTTCCCCAGGCCCCTTTCATTTTAACACAGTTTCGCACAGAGACAAAGACCCCGGCCTACCCAATCTAAATGATGGACACATACCTACTGGAGAGGAAACCCCGGGGTAGCAAAAAAGGAATTAGGGGTGGGGTTCTTATTTGACATCTTTTAAAAAAACTATTGGGAAGTCTTATAAAAAAAAAAAGAGTGGCTCTAAAACAAAGAAAACAATAGGAACAACCAAAAAGATTTTTTCAATTTAGCCCCAAACCCGACCACAGTGATAAAAAATAAAAGGGATCTTCTATAAAGAGATCTTTTGCCAGAAAAGAGCAAAAACCCATTTCATAAATTAAGGGAGTTTTTAACCCAAAAAGGGGGAATCCAGAAGGAAAAACCTAGTCATGGGGACCATGGAATAGGCATTGGAATAAAAGGGGACAAATGCAAATTTCGATTCTGCGAAAGGTCTTTGACGCAGTATTATAAATTTTATATTTTGAAAAAAGGGACAAAGAGGGAAGGGGAAGGGAAAGTCTATCTGACTTCAAAAACGAAATGACTTCATATTTCAAACAGGAGTGTTTAGAAAAAATAAAGAAAGGGGGTTTTTTGGCCCATAGAATGGTCAGAGGCCAAAATTTAAATTACACTCAGAAGGGAAAAAAAACAAACTCAACGGAAAATGCTTCTTGGGGGCCAGAGAACAAAATTTTTAATAATATCCAAAACAGATACACTTCTCAGAAACTTTTCAGCAACATTTAAGACATATTAAAAAAACCGCACTTGAAGAGGAAGTAAGAATGCCAAAACAAAGCATCACAAGCTCTATGAAAAAAGGGGGCTTTTGCAAAAACGTAGGGTCATAAAAAAGTATTGACAAACAGGGACAAGATTTTTAATAGCTGGACTAAAAAAGACAAAAAAAAAAAGAAAAGAGAAGATTTCAGAAATTAAAATACTCAATTATAAATAAAAAGTGATCTCATACCAGATGAAAAAAAGCTAAAAGGAGACAGGAAGAAAAAAAGTAGCAATAAAGGAAAACCCGACGGAAAGTACAAAAATAAGAAGGAAATAAAAGATAGTGGAAGACTTTTAAAGGGATCAAAAACCAAATGAACCGTACAAATGAAACAAACACGGGAACTACGATGTACCTAACATACAAAAAGAAGAAATTTAAAAAAAGCATTTTTAAGGGATGAAGAAAGGGGAAAACACCCGGTGAAGCGGAATTGTATTTTACCCTTTGTAGATTAGGGGGAAATTGCCAAATTTTTTTTAATTTAAAAAAGCCCCCAACGGGAAAAACACTGAAAGCCGAAAAGCAACCAAAATTTTTTACATAAAAATGGAGGGAAAGGGAATAAAAAAATACCCACCCTAACCTCCTTTTAGTTCTTTTAAACTGGCAAAAGACACAACTCGTTCTTGAAGCCCTTCCGCAGGAATTTCAACAAAGACCACATTTATCTTCACCGAAAAAAAAAAAAAACAATATAAAACCCCGTGTAGGGATTTTAGATACGAAAAAGGGATTTGACTCGTACAAAATACCAGCAAAACTAGAAATATTTAAAAGACAGGGAGTAGAGGAGGTATCTGTAAAATATTTGGAAGTTTATTTTGCGAAGATGGGACAAAACCAAGCCCAACGGAACAGAATAAATACCAATTAAAAAAGGGGTTGACAGGTTGATATTCAAAATACCAAACATCTAAAATTTCAGATGATAGTTTTCTTCAGTAATTATAAATGAATGCAGTAACAAAAACGATTTTATTAGAGAAAGTCTGAAAGTGGACTTGGAAGAAAAAGAAAAAGATTGTCAACAGTAGAGTTTATTTTTAAAAGATACTGTACAAAGGGAAGTGTTTGAGGTATGGACAAGATAACCTAGGGGCAACGAGTCCACAGCCCGCCGCCCCCTTTATTGGGGCTGTGTCGGCGGGGGGCAGCAGGGTGGGGGTGCCCCGGGGTGACCACACCCAGGCTTAAACTCAGGCCTTTTCCCCCGGGAGGCACATGGAACATCCCGGTCCTTCGGCAGGAAAAGAGCGGGTTTTCCCCTTTCACGCGGAATTAAGCGACGGGAGTTGAAGGGGGGTGCCGCAGAGGTTTAGAAAGGGCCTGGAGCGGCAAAGATCAGTGTGGATGGTTACACCCTACCGTGGGGGCCCCAGCGATGGTCACCCTCCAGGGTGTGCCAAGCCATTTTCCCGTCGACTTCAGCCCGCGGTAGTTGAGGTGACAAAAAGGGGGAATTTTAA
>NW_023640161.1:0-11533 GCF_015228065.2 Penaeus monodon
GTGTGTGGTGTGGGGTGTGTGGGGTGTCAACATGTAACATTTAAATATAGCGGTTTTTTTTTTGGCTTTCTTATATATGATAAAAAAGCAAAATTTTTCTATCGATAAGATTATTGGATTAAAACCTACAAAGTTCTCTTTAGCAGTACCAGTAATGAAATTAGAATAGCCTTACACACTGGTGACGAAAATTATGGCTTAAGGACTTTACACCATTCTTCTCATAATTACTTTGTGGCCCAGTAACAGGAGCTTAAGCGTGATGAAAGAACTCTTTCTTTTCTTCTCCTCGGCTCCCCAACTGCCGGCATCCCATGATTTTCCTTCTTTTCCTAAATCGACAATTGAAAAAAAAAATACTGTTTCTTGATCTTTACGCTTACTAACAGCAGGCAAAGTCTTCCTAAATTTTATACTACCCTCCCCACTCACTTCACTCACCTCTTTACTCCTGTATTTGTTTATTGCTGCCTGACCAATAACAAGGAAACTAGGATGCTTAGACCCGTGTGAAAAACCCCCTTTCCATTCTCAGGCTCTTCCCCTGCAGGGGAAATTTCCCCCTTTACATCCATTATTTGCTACGTAGTTTGATATGGAATCTTGTTTATATATATATATATATATATATATATATATATATATATATATATAAAATTATATATAAAATATATTATATATATATATATATATAATATATATTTTATATATTAAAATATATACATATATACATATATACATATATATATATATATATATATTATATAATATACATATATACATATATATATAAACAAGATTCCGTACCAAACTACGTGGCAAAAAAAAAAATAAAATTAAAAAATAAATAAATAAATAAAAATAAGATAAAAAAGAATATAAATATGTATCTGTGTGTGTTTGTGTGTGTATATATATATATATATATTATATATATATATATATTTTATACTATATATATATTATATATATATTTTATATAATATATTTCCGTACTAAACTACGTGGAAAAAAAAAAAAAAAAATCTATTATAATAATATAATATTTATAATATATTTTATTAATATATAAATATATTATAATTTGTAATATATATTATATATATTAATATAAATTTTTAATATTATATATAATATAAAAATTTTATTTTATATATTTATGTGCGTGTGGTGTACACATTAAAAGATATAATCTATATATATTTATATTTTATATTAAAATATTATATATATGTTTTATTATTTATTATAATATTTATATAATTAAATAATTTATAATTAATATATTATAAAAATATTAATATATATATAATGACATATACTGTATAATAATATAAAATATTTTAATATATAATATTATATTATAAATATATAATATATTAAAATATATATAATTTAATATTATTTATATATTTAAAAATATTATATATTTTATATATATATTATATATTTTAATTTTATTTAGGTGTGTGTGTGTGTGGGGATGTTTGGGGGGTGTGTGTGTGTGTGTGTTGTGTGTTGGGTGTGTTGGTGGTGGGGGGGTGTGTGTGGTTGTGTGTGTGTGTGTGTGTATGTGTGTGTGTGTGGGTGATTGTGTGGGGTGTGTGTGGTGGGGGTGGTGTGTGTGTTTTTTGTGTTGTGTTTGTGGGGGTGTGTGGGGTGTGTGGTGGGTGTGTGTGTGGTGGTGTTGTGGTGGGGGGTGGGTTGTGGTGGTGGGTGTGTGGGTGTGTTGTATTGTGTGTATGTTTTAAATATTTAATTTTATATATTTATTATTATTATATATTATATATATATACATATTGGGATACATATATTATATATATTTAAAAATTTATAATAAATATAATAATATTAAATTTTTATAAATATATAATGTATAATATGGTATAATTTTATATTGTTAAAATAATTTTATTATATTTAAAATATGTATTATATTATACATAATATAATAGATATATATAATTTTATTATTTATATATATATATATAAATATATATTATATAACAACCACACACCACACACACCCACACACACACACCCACACAAAACACACACACACACAAATATATATTATATTTATATTATATATAATATTTTAAAATTTTATATTATATAAAAATTTGGGTGTTGTGTGTTGGGGGTTTTTGTGTATATATATATACTAATATTACTATATATGTAATATGTATACACACACACAACACCCCACACAACACCACACCCACACACCAAAACCCCACACACACACACAAAACACACAACCCCCCACCCACACCAAAATATATATAAAATATATATATATATATATATATAATAATTTTTATAATTTTATATTTTAATAAATATTTTTATATTTAAAATAATATAATAATATTATATTCCTATTTAATACTTATTAATTTTACATATATATATTAAAACTATTATGTTAAAATATATACATATAAAATCTATATTTATATATTATTAAAATTATTATATTATATATATATCCTAGTTGTAATTTTTAAAACTTTTACAAATTTTTTTTATTTTTTAAAAATATAATCTTTTTAAATATTATAAATATTTATATTTAATATTATATTATAATATTAAAAATATGATATTTAATATTTTGATTTTTTTCATTTTTTTTTTATTATAAATTTTTAAAATTATTAAAAATTTTAATATAATATATTCTATTTAAAATATTTATTAATTTTATTATTTTTTTTATATATATATTTTATATTTTTTTTTTTTTGTGTGTGGGGTGTGGTGTGTGTGTGTGTGGGTGGGGTTGTGTGTGTGGTGTTTGTGGTGTGTGTGTTTGTGGTGTGTGGTTTACATATTTCAAAATTGTATATTATTTATATTATCCCCCCCCCCCCCACCAAAAAAATTTTTTTAAAATTTTTTTTTTTTTTTTTTATAATTTTTTGTGTTGTGTGGTTTTTGTGTTGGTGTGTGTGTGTGTGGTGTGTGGTGTGTGTTGGGGTGTGTATTTTTTATTTATTTTTTTTTTAATTTATTTTTTTTTATTGTTGTTTTTTTTTAAAATTTATTTTCATAAATTTTTAATTATAAATATATAATAATTTTCAAAAACTTTAAAAAAATTATAATCATTTAAATATAAGATATATATATAATATTAATTTTATTTTAAATATATCTAATAATATAATATAAAATATTTATAATATATATTTTATTACATACACCAATACCCCACAACACACACACACACCCACACACCCCACACACACACACACACACACCACAACACACACAACAAACACCAACACACACACCACACACAAACCCCCCCCCCCCCCCCCCACCCCCACACACACACACCCACACACACACACACACACACACACACACACACACACACAAACCCACATACACACACACACACACACACGCTACATATATATATATATATTATATATATATTTATATATATATAATAATATATAATATATTATAAAAAATATAATTAAATATATTATTTTATATATAATTAATATATATTATATATATATATTTTAATATATATATATATAATATATTATATAATACATGTATATGAAAATATATATATATATATTAATTATATATATATATATATATATTTAAAATTTTTTTATTTTATATTTTAATTTATTTATTATACATAATATATATACATATATTACAATATATATTATAAAAATATAAAATAAAATTGTAAATTTAATAAATGTGTAACCCCCACAGCAATAATTTTATATATAATATTTTATATATATATAATATATTTTAATTTTATATTAATTAAAATTTTAAATAACCAATATATATATATATAATATATTATATATTATATATAATTATAATATATATATATAGATTTTTTTTTTTTTTTTTCCCCTAGTTTAGTACGGGAAAATATAATTTTAAAAATAAATATATTATATAAATATATAATATATAATTTAAATAATATATTTTAAGTTATATTTTATATATTATTTCTTAATTATAAAAAAATTTTTTAAATTTTTAATAGATATATATATATATATTATTATTAATATATAACACACAACCACCAGATACATTTTAATTCTTTTTTTATCTTCCTTTTTTTAATTTTTTTATTTATTATTTAAATTTTTTTATTTTTTTTTTTCCCCTATTTGGTACGGATTTGTTTTATATTATGATTATTATAATATAAATTATATTTATATTTTATAGATATATATATATATATAAAAATAATTTTATATATATATATATATTTAATATGTATTATGTATATATGTATATATATATTATATATATATAATTCATATATATATATATATTATATAAAATATAATTATATATATAATATATATATATATATATATAATATATAAACAAGATTCCATATCAAATACGTAGCAAAAAATTGGATGTAAAGGGGAAAACGCCTGCATGGGAAAAGCCTGAGAATGCAAGGGGTTTCCCCGGGCTAAGATCCCAGTTTCCTTTTTATTGGCGGGAGCAATAAACAAAACATGAGTAAAGAGGTGAGTGAATGAGTGGGGAAGGGGGGATAAAAATTTTGGAAGACTTGCCTTGTTTAAGCGTAAAGATCAAGAAACATATTTTTTTTTTATTGTCTTTAGGAAAAGAAGGAAAATCAGGGGGAGCCGGCAGAGGGGGAGCCGAGGAAAAGAAAAGAAAAGTTCTTTCATCACGTTTAAGCCCTTTTCTACAAAACAAAGTAATTATGAAAGAATGGTGAAAAAGTCCTTAACCCCATAATTTTTCTCCCCAGGTTTAAGGCTTTTTAAATTTCTTCGGGTTGCTAAAGAAACTTTTGTAGTTTTTTTAATCCAAAAATCTTATCTGATAAAAAATTTTGCTGTTTTAGCATAGATAAAAACCAAAAAAAAAACCTGCTATTTTTAAAATTTTTTAAATGTTCCCACACACACCAACAACCACACCACACACACCACACACACACACACACACACACACACACACCACACACACACACACACACCACACCCACACACACACACACACCACACACACTCTGTTTTGCCTGATAAATTGAAAATTTTATTCTATTAATTTCTTTTTTATTTTGTTAATTATGTATCAAATTTTTGTTTTTTTATTTATCTATTTCATTTTTATTATTTTTATTATCATTTTTTATTATTATTATTTATTTTTTATTCCCTTGTTATGATTTGATTATGATTATCATCAATTTTTTTTATTATTATTTTATTTTATTTTTATTTTTTTATTTGTAAAAGATTATAGTAGTATGTATAGTTTTTGTAGTAGTAGTATATTACTACTGCTATTCTATTACTCTATACGCCACCCACTACTATTTTTTTGTTATTATAAATTATTCATTATCCATTCATCATTATTACATTACTGTTATTATCATAATTTTTATGTTATATCTCATCATTATTATTACAATTATCATTACTATTTTTATTATCATTTTTACTATTATTTTCATTTTCATTATTATTATTTTTAATTATTATTATATTATTATTATCATTATTATTTTTTTATTATTATCATCATCATCATCATCATTACTACTATATTATTTTCATTTTTGAAAATTTATTTTTTATCATCATCATTCCCTTTATAAAATTATGATAGTAGCAAATATGATTCCCACTATTAAAAACTATCATCATCACATCATCTTTATCAAAACATATCTTATCGTTATTATCATCTTTAAATTTCGCCACTACTTAATATTAAAGGAAAATAAAAATAGTTATAAGATAATAATCATTATCATGTTTATTATTGTTTTTTTATTCATATTATCACCACCATTTCATTATAATTATTGTTTTATTATTGTTGTCATTTTTATTTTTATTGTATTTTATTGTATTACCAATTATTGTTATTATTATTATTAGTAGTATATTTATATTATTATTATTTTCACTTTGATACTACGAGTATTATCTTATTACTTTTTATTTTTATTATTATTTTATTTTTATTTTATTATTATTTTATTTTTATCTTTATTATTATTTTGTTATTTTTTTTTTTATTTTACCATTTTTATTATATCATTATTTTTATTATATTATTTTATCATTATTATATTATTACTGTTATATCATTATCAGTTTTATTATTATTATTATTTTTTTATTTTTTTATATTATTATTATTATTATCATAATCACTAATCTCATTATTATTTTTATTGTTATTATTATTATTTAATCTTTACCATTACATTATCATCAATTCACTATCCCTATCTTTATTAAATACCATTATCACTATCTTTATCATCATTATCATTATCACTAAATCTTTTTCATCATTATCATCAATATTTTTATGTATTTTACCATTTTATTAGGATTTAAGTTTTTGCACGGGCTGTTCTTATTGCCGTTTTTCTTCGTTGGGCGAGCCCATAGAAATGACAAAAGGGCTAACATTTTGTCCTTTCCCCCTTTAAAAGTTCTACCCTTTTTCTCATTTTCTTGCCGCCCCCCAATAAAGCAGTCTTCTGAGTACTCCAACCTCGGGCCCAATTCCAATTTTAAATCCAACATCAAGATCTTTTGTAACGTTTCGGGGGCCCCAAATCACACGGGAAAAACTTTTGCACATCGCATTTCCCCCACAACCTTTTTATTTCCCTTTTCAGATCTTGGTAGTTTCTACCTTCTTAAATTCTTTTTCTGCAATCCTCGTATCTGCAGGTACGCAATATCAACTATAGAGCCTCTTTTTTTTCCTTTATAAACTATAAATCTGGTCTTCTTCCCTGAAGAGTTATCACTTGTCATTGTTCCACAAAATTTTCCCGGGCCTCTTTCCAAACACTCTCTGGGGTGTGTTCATCCCATTATCTGAATGCTCAACCCCAGTTTCCTACAAAAACCCGTTTATTTTCTTTCCCACGTTATCGTGACGTTTTTTTGTACTTTTTTCCCGGGGGCTAATTTCTCGCACTTGAAACAATATTTGTATCTTTCCCCTCTTTTACCACACTTCTACACAGGGACTGTCGTTGCTCTATCTTAAAGCTTCACGTAGTTGGCCCCCTTATTGCTTGCTCTTGGCAGCACATGGAATGTTTCCCGTTTCAACCCTTAAAAATCACTCCTGACAGCCTTTCCCAAATTTAACCCTGTCCCTTATCGGGGCATCCCAAACAAATTTGCCCTGCTTGCCTTCCTTTTCCTTTTTTGTTTGAGCTCTTCTGCTTTTTCCTTTTAATTTTCTTCTTTCCCCATTTTTTTCCTCTGTCTGTATGGTTCCTGAGCACACCCCTCTTATAAAACCAACTTTTTCTGAGTTTGCCACAAAAAAACCAACTGTTTTTTTCCCCTTTTTACACTTTGTTCCACCTGATAAGGCCACGACCTCCTTCCTTCCTTTTCATATAAGTCTGTCTACACATTTTTTTTGGGGCATGGCCCCAGCATTGTCGGGTTTTTTTCTTTCTTTCTGTCGTATTTTTCAGTTTTCCTCTAGAAATTTTTCCCTGCTCCATATCTGAATTTGTATCCCCGGGTTTTAAAGCATTTATTTTTGTTCTTCCATTCAATTTTGGTTTTTAGAATACCTCAGCTTCGCTTATCTCCTTCTTTGTTTTCTCTTTCATTTCATTCTCCTTCCCTTCTAATTCCACAATACCCAGATAAAAATATCCTTCTTTTTCAACTTCTTTTTTTATCTCTCTTCGGGAATCTATGCCCTCACATCTTTCAAACTTCCCTCTTTTTAGGCTAGAACCCCACATTTTTTGATTCCAAATTCCATGCCCCATATCATCTAAAAAAAAATGAGTAGTTGTATTAGGGATCTATCTGTTCTTCACTCTTGGGAAAATAGTTTTAATCATCCCAAAAAATAAGTGATTAAGTTTATATCCCCTTTTCCCCACCTAGCATATATTTACCTTTCTGATTATGACGAAAGGGTTTATGCTCAGACAAATAAAATGGGGACAAACTATCCCTTGGAAATCCCTCTTTTAACCCTCCACCTCGCCGAGTTTTTTCTCCATTGGAAATTAAGGACAACTTCCACTGCACCATGCTTCTTTGCAAAAACTCTCTCCGTTACCCGTATTCCAAAAAAATTTTTTTCCCTCACCACTAAACTAATATGGGGAAAAAAAGTATAAGCTTTTTTATATCTATCCACGCCTAGCCAATAGTGTCCCTTTCCCGAATCCCTTTAGGGTTGTTTTTTTCAAACAATAAATCTTTTTACCCGATCTTTCCCTGCAACCTTTTTGTTCATCAGTAGAGCTATTCTCTGTTAGGTAAACGTACTTTGATCAGCTATGATTCTGTATCAGTTTCCCCATCATGGAAAGGGGAGTTTTCGGCCTATGTTCTCAACCCTTTCCCTTTCCTGGGATCCTTCTGGCACAAAACTGTCCCTCCCTGTGTTAAAACCCTTTGGGAAGGGTATCCGTTCCCTAAAATCTTTTTTAGTTTATCCATTCTGTGTGCTTTGGCAGGGTTTTGCCAATCCCTGGCCCATCTTTGCCTGGAGACTTCCCTTTGGCATTTTCTTAGCTTGTTTTTTTCTAATTTTCATACTTATAGTGACCCCTTCCGTGAGTGTCTCCCCTTTTAAAATTTACCCTTTAACTCAGACAGCCATTCTGCACCTTTGTTATGTTCCCTTTTTCACTGTCCAAAAATCACCCCAAAACCCCTTTACTCTCCCCAGCATCTGGTACCTCGTTTTTTTTAGTTTTTATTCCCCCTTCAATTCCCTGTAAAAAAAAATTTGGTCAAAACTAAAAGTTTTATTTGTCTGAATGGGTTTAAAACTTTTATCGTATCTCTTAATTTTTGCACTTTTGGCAATCATTCTTTTTTTCAATTCTTCAACCCCATTTTTAATACCCCTTTTTATTCACCGAATTCTCTTTCAGTCTGCAAATTTTTCATTTTTCTTGTGGCTGAGTTTCCCCCCCTTTAAATCTTCTCTATATGTTTCATTTTCCTTATTCTTTTTTATATCATCCCAGCGGCGTTTCCCCCAAGGATTTCTTAGCTCTAAATTCCCTCTTTAACCCTACTGTTTTCAACCATACAGTTCTGCCCCTTTTCAAATTTTTAGTTTCTGTGATGTTTTTGGTTTCAATGTGGCGAACACTTGATTTACTTATTCATTTTTCTCTTCATTTTTTCTTTCAACCCTTTTTTAAAGGGTATTTCCTTTTCTGTTTTCTTTTTAAAATGAATTTTTTTTTAGATTTTTCAAAAATTACCCTTTGATTTCCAAAAATTTCTAACACACATCTTCGACAAAAAAACCTCCCTTTTTTCTGATCATTTTTCCCCCACATTACATCATCCCCCAAATTTTTTTCAACCCTCCCATCCCCAAAAAGGTTTCGTATCTTCCCTCTCTACCTCCCCTCATCATTATTAGCTTCTCTTTTCCCCTCCCCCTATAACACTTTTTTTTATCATTTCCAAAATCAAGTTCTGAAGCCAACCGTTCTTTCGATGGCTCGGCCTGGTCACATATACGTTTTTTCCTCGACTCAAACCCCCCCTCTTTTCCTCCATTCTCTGAAAAATTCTTTGCCGTACCTCTGTTTGGTTTTCCA
Organism: Penaeus monodon; assembly: GCF_015228065.2. Lineage (NCBI taxonomy): Eukaryota > Metazoa > Arthropoda > Malacostraca > Decapoda > Penaeidae > Penaeus > Penaeus monodon. The sequence goes on from NW_023640161.1 coordinate 9,644, forward strand.
TTTCATCAAAAGGTTTTCTTCGTAAAAAAATTCCATAAATACTTTATTTATTCTTTATTTCCCTTTGTTCCACAGTAAAGGTAACGCCCCGGGGCTCCCCCGCGAACCGGAGGACACCTCCGGGCGAGGGGGCCTTCACAAAAGGTCCACCCCCTTTATGCCGTTTTCTGGGTTATTTTTATTTGGCATTTAATCATAAAAAGGGTTTTGGTGATAAAGGGGTTCCCCAACCACCCTATTTTTCGTGATACCATACTAGGGAGGTTTTCTATTCAAAGATAAAGAGTCCCCCCCCCCCCATTGACAGACTAGCCCCGCCGGACGCCAACCCGGGGACTTCTGGGCTGGGGAATATTATTATTATTATTTTATTATTATTATTATTATTATTATTTTCTTTTTTTTTTGATTTTTAATACCAAAACCGGGCACAACCCCTGACTTAGGGTGAGTGAGGATTCCCGGTATTTTCTCTAAATATTACTAGTTTTCCTTGTTTACAGGTCGAAGGCACCCTCACACCAGGGGTGTTTTTGTTTTTGAGGGGCCACATTTTTCAAAATTTCGATTTCTAAATCCTTATCTTTTGAGAGTTTTTTAAATACTTTCGCAGAAATATTTCTGTTAATGGCACCTCATATCAATGAGAAGGCGTGTTTTTTGTCTTGCCTTTTTAACAATGTTGGCAATTAGCCGCATCATGCGATCAGTGGATTGGAAAACCCACAAATGGTAAAATCTTTTCCCTCTGTAATGCTCTGGGGGGTGTTCGTACCAGTTCTATTGGGGTTCACAGAGAAATGCTGACAATTTTCCCAATGCAGGTTTTGACCAAATCTGTCATGACTTTTTTTGTATTTTGCCTGGGGTTAAGAGTAGAGCAAAACCCGATACAAGGTGGGCAATTGTTTTTGCTTTTTTCCAAACAAAAAATTTCAGTTAGGTCAGCGCGTTGTTAGGACGTTTGCCTTTCGAGTGAACAGACTCTGACCTTTAGCACAAAATAAAAACCTTCCGTTTCCCCTTCCCTTCAAGTTCTGAGCCATTGTGGGGTTTCTATTTCATCTTCATCACAGTTTTTGCTCGACTGCGAAAATGTCCCTGGGGGGGGGTTTTCTTCCCTCGGATTCTAGTTTTTTCTGCCAAAATTTTTGCTAATCTCTTTTTTTTTCGGGGATCTCAGATGTGTCAAAAGTTGTTTTTCCAAATTCTAGATCATTGCAAGAAAAATTGGACGGATTCCTTATGCAGAAAAATTTAAACCCTTTTTAAATTGAGCTCCGTCTTTGCATTTCTAATACTGAAGGGTCCAATATAACTTTTTTTATGATAACCTTTGTCGGAGCATGTTCTTCCCCTATACTTCTTGTGTACATATAAAACGATTGATTTTTTGGGGGGTGCCCTTTTATGACATGTAATTTTTTTTAATCTTATTATCTAGTCTCTGTAGCTCACGTAATTCCAATTGATACTGAAACTGTCCGTTACCTCGGTATTTCAAGGGTTTTTGCTGTTTTCTATTCTTTTTAGTTCAACTCTGTTTTAAGACTGCCTTCTCTACAGATGCACTTTCCTGACTTTGCGTTTATCTTGCGTGTTGTACACCATCTCCTTTTATACTCCTAAAAATTTTTTGGTTTTTTCCTTGGGCTAGTTCCCTTTAAACCGAGTTTTCCTCAAAAACTACGTTGTTGTGGGGCTAACCTTTTCCCCGTTTTTATGTTGCCCTTCGCACACTTGTCAACTCAAATTGCATCCCCATGTCATCAAAAATTTTTTTTTTTAAATTGCTTTTATCTGTTTTCCCAAAAAAGGGTTTTTTTTGGAAAAAAACCTTTTTTTTTTAAAAAAAAAAAAAAATTCTTCCAATTTAATTCGTAATTAAAA
>NW_023640162.1:0-2500 GCF_015228065.2 Penaeus monodon
GTCCGAACCTTGCTTTTAGGCTGAAGACAAAGCGTTCCCTGTTTGCCCAAAGGAAACACGCTCCCGCGGCCCCCCACAGCGTGTATACAGAGATGCTTCCTGCTGCACTGAGGTGGCCAGCACTCGCTCTCAAGGTATAGAATAAGAAGATAAAGAAATGAAGATAACAGTTAAGAAAGGAAAAACGACGAAAACTTTTATCATAATTTTCTTTAAGTAGATATATGTTTACTTATCAAGATTCTAAAATTAAATATTCATGTAATTTCCTCTCTTCTTTCCACTTAACATTATTTACGTCTAAAGAGAAAGTCTGGATTATAAGATAGCATACGCATTAGCTTGTCTTTTTAATCCATTATACAAAGTAAGAAGATGTAATTTTGAATTAATTGCATTGTCATGATAATCATACAGTTGTCTGCCATAAGAATAACTTGAATGGTGGTAACTGTAGTTTTATTACTAAGAGTGAAGTTTTAAGAGATTATACAGCAATATAACAATAATAGTGTTAGTACTATCAGCAGTGTCTGTAATTTTATACTATAACTGCTTTTATTAACAACAAGAGCACCTGTAACACACGTAATTATATATATATATATATATATATCACAAAAAATATATATAAAGATATCTATATATATATATATAAACTAATAGGAGTAGAGTATTATCAATTATGTATAAACATATGCATAGAATGACTGGATAAATCCACAGGCGTACAAGCAAACCAATTTCGGGAGTGACGGAGATTGTAAACAGAGAAATTTGTAAGACACCGAAATTTTACAAATCCAATCCTTTCCATTTTCTTGAGAAGTTTCCGAGACAGCCATACCTTAACATATTCGAGCTTTTTTTGCAAGATACCACCTGAATCTCATACTCCCTCCAAAGATTCTTTCAAAGAAACTGCCCCACCGTAGTTTCTCCCAAGATTTTTCAAAGCGCGATCCTCTTTCCCAAGATTTTTCAAGGAGTCATGTTTTTCCATACTCTCTCCCATAGGAACGTCAAAGCGTCGCGAACTCACAAGCAGTCTATTATCTATGGAGTTTTGGTCACGTAATCACACGCTGCGTTTGGGTAGAAATGGCTATAATTTATACGAACCTCCATCACTGTTAAATGATGATACGGCGATAACTACCTATTTGAAGATGCGGCCTTGTTTTTGCTCCTTTGTGAGCTGGTTAAGGCCCGTTTTCTGATGACAGATTTTCGTGTACATAGAGAGGGGTCGGAAAAGGGGAGCTAATTTGTTAACTGTTTTTTCTCTTAATGACCTTTGAACTTTGTGATTTTATGGGGAAGCATATTCGCTTTTTCAATATGAAAGTAGATAATAAGGTTGTTATTGATAGGAATACCATTTATTACCGTTGCATTTCATTGAATTGAATACCGTTGAATACCATTTGAATACGTTGAATCATACCGTTGAATACCATTTATTACCGTTGCAATTTCTACCAATCATGGCACTCACCGCTGGTTTTCTGCCAACAAACGAATTGTTTAGAACCGGGATTTTGTGAACACACAAACGTGCATACATACAAGCGCACATACGTACATATTTATACACATAACATAATCATACACACACACACACACACACACACACACACACACACACACACACACACATACACACACACACACACACACACACACACACACACACACACACACACACACATATATATATATATATATATATATATATATATATATATATGTATCTATCTATCTATCTATCTATCTATCTATCTATCTATATATATATATATATGCATATATATATATATATATAAATTTATATATATTTGTATATATATATATATATATATTATGGGTGGGTGCTTCACGTGCATGGTGATGTGAAGCGATGGTGTGGTAGCCTAGATAGTGTTAAGTGCTTGCATGCCTTCTCGCTTGCAGCTTCCACCCCTGGCTAGCCATGCAAAAAAGGAGCAGCTTCTGCATAAGTCTCCCTCCCAGGTCACAGCCTCTCCTCATTAAGACTTCTGCAGTGCCTCCTCGTGGCCACCCAGGGGTACTGGTCCCTTGCGGTCCCAGGCTAAATCTGTGGGGATCTCGGAGCAGCAGGAGGCCCCAGGTACGGAGTTATGGCCCACCGGCGTGTGACACGCTCTGGCTTCGTCCCAAACTCCTGCCCCCTACCACCCGGGGAAATGGGGCGGCTCGGGGGAGGTGGGCCTTGCCAGTCCTCCTCCCCCAGAATGACCCTCTGGCAACGTCCTTTTTAAGTGGAAATGCTGGGGGAGGGGTGTTGTCCCTCCCACCCAGCAAGTAAGGCGGCTGTGGTCCCGCTGGGAGGGCAAATGTCGGGTGCAGGATTGGAGCGAGAGTTACTCGTCCCGCCTGCGCCCCGGCAGGCGCCAACCCACCATGAAGCTTGTGGGGAAAGCCCTCGGGAAACCCCCACAGGTGGATAGGCGGTCCCACCCTGCCGACCCCCTTTATC
>NW_023640162.1:7500-11531 GCF_015228065.2 Penaeus monodon
GTGCCTCAGTAGTGGTTGCGGATCCGTTTCAGAAGAATGTGAGCGAGAACCTTGCCTGGTATGCTGAGCAGTGTAATGCCACGGTAGTTGCTACAGTCCCATCGATCCCTTTCCCCTTCCAGAGAGGGATGACCACGCCCTCAGCAGGTCAGGGGAATGTACCAGACTGCCAAATGGCAGTCAGACTGTATGCAGGCCCGAGCCATAGGTTCACCCCCAGCCTTTAGCATTCAGCAGGGATATCACATATGCCTGCAGCTTTCCCACTCTTCAGCTTGGAATCGCCAGCCTAACCTCTGTTAGGTAGAGTTCCTCGCTGATGGGTGGGTCCGGCACAGGCACTGAGACATCGCTTGCATCCAAGCTAACTGTTGGAGGATCCACCTGGTACAACTGTTCAAATACTCAGCCCAACTTCACGAACCCAACATGATCTGAGATGATCCGTCCATCCGCTGATCGGACTGCAGTCATCTGTGAGGAGGGCTTAGGTTCAGTTTTCTCAGGCTTGTAGGCAGGGCGAAGGTCTTTACCAAGAAATGGCCTTCGACCTCCTCAGCAAGATCCTGATGAACTGTTCCTTGTCCCTTCTCAGCAGTGTCCGACCCTACGCACCATGGAACGACGCAGACTTGATTCCCATTTAGCCGAGCCTTGCGACACGCTTCAGTGCCTCTAATGTCTCCAGGGAGATGGTATTCTGCCTTGTTCTTGGCGTACGCCAATGACTCCTGAGCTGCTTCGAGTGTTACGCGCTTGAAGGACTCCCACAGAGCAACTGATCCGTCAGGTTGCTGGTTTCTGAGAATCGTCAGAGACTGCCGTGGCGAACCCACGGGCACACTCCTCCTCCCTTAGTCTGTCCAAGTGAACACCTTAGGGTGGCCACTGGAGGGACGGGAGTTTTGAAGTGGACCCGCAGGTAGCCACAAGCAGCCTATGGTCGTGCCACAGAACTCAGCACTCCGTAAACCTGCAGTTCTGGAGGATCCTCCATCGTGTGCTCACAAGGATTGGTCGATCTCCTTGGCCACTGTACCCGTATCGCTGTACCAAGTCCACGATGCGAGTTGAGGCGCTGGTACCAGGAGCCAGAGATCCTCATTTTCTGGGACCTAGCAAAGTCCCGGAGAAGGAGGCTATTCTCGCTGCTGGATCACTCCCGAGCCATGGGGCCGACAGACATCTCGTAGCCAGCTCGTCACAGCCGATACCGCATTGAAGTCGCCCAGAACAATGCGAATGTCCTCGCCGGGGCAATCGTCTGCCACAATGCGAGTTTGGCGTAGAACGCCTCTTTCACATCGGTTGTTTATGTACATCGTAGGAGCGTATACAGCAATAAGAGACATGAAGCCAAAAGCATGCTCAGTCTCAATGCCATGATACGCTCATCAACCGTGTCACCTCGACTACCGCAGGCTGAAGTCGACTGGAATGGCTATGGCTACACCCTGGAGGTGTGACCATCGCTGCGGCCCGACCAGTAGTAGTGTAACCACCCACCTGATCGTGCCGCTACCAGGTCTTCTCACCTCTGAAGGGCAGCCACCTCAACTCCCAGTCGCTTCAATTCCCGCGATAGCAGAGTAACCGCTCATCCTGCCGCAAGACCGATGTTCCAAGCGCCTACCCGGAAAGCACGCCTGAGGTTAAGCTCGGGTGGTCACTCCGGGTGCACGCCACCTCTGCCGCTCCCACCACACAGCCCCAGATAAAGGGGTCGGCAGGCTGTGGGACCCCTATCCACCTGTGGGGTTCCCGAGGCTTTCCCCCACAAGCTTCATGGTGGGTTGGCGCCTGCCGGGCGCAGGCGGGACGAGTACTCTCGCTCCAATCCTGCACCCCGACATTTGCCCTCCCAGCGGACCCACAGCCGCCTTACTTGCTGGGTGGGAGGGACAACACCCCTCCCCCAGCATTTCCACTTAAAAAGGACGTTGCCAGAGGGTCATTCTGGGGGGAGGAGGACTGGCAAGGCCCACCTCCCCCGAGCCGCCCCATTTCCCCCGGGTGGCTAGGGGGCAGGAGTTGGTACGAAGCCAGAGCGTGTCCACACGCCGGTGGCCATAACTCCGTACCTCTGGGCCTCCTGCTGCTCCGAATCCCCACAGATTTAGCCTGGACCGCAAGGTACCCAGTTACCCATGGGTGGCCACGAGGAGGCACTGCAGAAGTCTTAATGATGGAGAGGCTGTGACCTGGCAGGGAGACTTATGCAGAAGCTGCTCCCTTTTTCGCACTGGGCTAGCCAGGGGTGGAAGCTGCAAGCGAGAAGGCATGCAAGCACTTAACACTATCTAGGCTACCACACCATCGCTTCACATCACCATGCACGTGAAGCACCCACCCATAATATATATATATATATATATACAAATATATATAAATTTATATATATATATATATATGCATATATATATATATATAGATAGATAGATAGATAGATAGATAGATAGATAGATACATATATATATATATATATATATATATATATATATATATATGTGTGTGTGTGTGTGTGTGTGTGTGTGTGTGTGTGTGTGTGTGTGTGTGTGTGTGTGTGTGTGTGTGTGTGTATGTGTGTGTGTGTGTGTGTGTGTGTGTGTGTGTGTGTGTGTTGTGTGTATGATTATGTTATGTGTATAAATATGTACGTATGTGCGCTTGTATGTATGCACGTTTGTGTGTTCACAAAATCCCGGTTCTAAACAATTCGTTTGTTGGCAGAAAACCAGCGGTGAGTGCCATGATTGGTAGAAATTGCAACGGTAATAAATGGTATTCAACGGTATGATTCAACGTATTCAAATGGTATTCAACGGTATTCAATTCAATGAAATGCAACGGTAATAAATGGTATTCCTATCAATAACAACCTTATTATCTACTTTCATATTGAAAAAGCGATATGCTTCCCATAAATCACAAAGTTCAAAGGTCATTAGAAAAAACAGTTAACAAATTAGCTCCCCTTTTCCGACCCCTCTCTATGTACACGAAAATCTGTCATCAGAAAACGGGCCTTAACCAGCTCACAAAGGAGCAAAAACAAGGCCGCATCTTCAAATAGGTAGTTATCGCCGTATCATCATTTAACAGTGATGGAGGTTCGTATAAATTATAGCCATTTCTACCCAAACGCAGCGTGTGATTACGTGACCAAAACTCCCATAGATAATAGACCTGCTTTGTGAGTTCGCGACGCTTTGACGTTCCTATGGGAGAGAGTATGGAAAAACATGACTCCTTGAAAATCTTGGAAAGAGATCGCGCTTTGAAAATCTTGGGAGAACTACGGTGGGCAGTTTCTTTGAAAGAATCTTGGAGGGAGTATGAGATTCAGTGGTATCTTGCAAAAAAGCTCGAATATGTTAAGGTATGGCTGTCTCGGAAACTTCTCAGAAATGGAAAGGATTGGATTTGTAAAATTTCGGTGTCTTACAAATTTCTCTGTTTACAATCTCCGTCACTCCCGAAAATTGGTTTGCTTGTAAGCCTGTGGATTTATCCAGTCATTCTATGCATATGTTTATACATAAATGATAATACTCTACTACTATTAGTTTTATAATATTATATATATATATAATATATATATTATATATATATATATATATATATATATATAATTACCGTGTGTTACAGGTGCTCTTTGTTGTTAATAAAAGCAGTTATAGTATAAAATTACAGACCTGCTGATAGTACTAACACTATTATTGTTATATTGCTGTATAATCTCTTAAAACTTCACTCTTAGTAATAAACTACAGTTACCACCATTCAAGTTATTCTTATGGCAGACAACTGTATGATTATCATGACAATGCAATTAATTCAAAATTACATCTTCTTACTTTGTATAATGGATTAAAAAGACAAGCTAATGCGTATGCTATCTTATAATCCAGACTTTCTCTTTAGACGTAAATAATGTTAAGTGAAAGAAGAGAGGAAATTACATGAATATTTAATTTTAGAATCTTGATAAGTAAACATATATCTACTTAAAGAAAATTATGATAAAAAGT